>NC_071289.1:57063351-57369445 GCF_943734705.1 Anopheles coustani
CCGCTTCCAGTTATTTGTTCTTAGCGTTTTTCGAAAACAAGGATGAAGTACTTCGGAACGTCGTGGATTGGTTAGAATCATGGTGACGCCACAATGAATGTCCGGAAACATTCTGCAGCCAAGCGGTCTTCACTCAACCGGTTTCGCTGATCTAGAAATGGTATGTGATTGGAACCAACGAAACTGAACAACATTATCGCTCCACCTATCAGTCCCTTGTATCTTTTCGTTTTAATGGCTCAGAACAACGGACAGCTTAACTATAGTTACAGACAGGGGAGGCAGTGTTATGGTAATTATGAGACGTGAGGTCATAATGCAATGAGAAGAAATGTGAGATTTTGGTTAGCGAAAATGATGATTAAATAACTTGAAAAAGGGTTTATTTACTCGCTCGGAAGGCACTCTCCTTCTACTTAATTACATCATACCAGAAATTGCCACCAAAGACAGACGGACGACGTCATAAGAAACAGTTTTGCTATGGTATTAATTGTTATCTTGTTGGAGTGCGATTCCTGTTTTAGCTAACCTCCGCCCCCTCGACTTTCTTATGTCACTGGAAAAACAATAAAAAATATGTCTGCCTTTTTCTTTGAATGAAAGATTCTAATCACTTCACGAACGTTAATTATGATGAAATTAATTACTTACTGACGACATAAGATCTTACTTCAGACTCTCGTGTTTTCGGAAAACATATGGTTACCCTTTCACAGAAAACTCCCATGTTTTGTTTAAGTTCGTGCGTAAACGATGGTTAACGTTGTTTCAGGTTTCTAATATTCATTGCGGGCACGTACAAGGGTGATACTAATGAGAATATAGAACATTAGTTTCGATGTTAGTCACCAAGTGTGTTCGATGGAAGTCACCAAGCTGCATTTGATTTTCAGTGTGGCTGTGGTGGTGGTGGTGGTGCTTCTTGAGGTGAAAATTTGATGCTGATTGAGATTGGATTTAACTGTGGAAGCTGTTCGTGAAGGATTGTTTGAAAGGGACACGATGTTGTGGTTTCCTGCTGAAAAGCAGCCACTACAAAACGTGAAAAAGTCAACCTGCTGAACTTATGTGAATTGTATTACATACTAACAAGTTTGTTTCATGATTGTCTTAAACAAAGGAAAAACTCTTTGGCTCAAAGTTTTTCTTCTTCCGAGAGCTTTCAATATCTAACAAATGAAATGTTTTGGTTTTCGTTTCCAAAGCCGCTTCCTGGATAGGTAGTTGTTGATGTATTCATAAAATCGAATCAATTCATGAGCTGACAGTGTCATTGTTTCTGTATTGAGTGGTGGGGGGGGGGGGGGGGGAGGGAGGGGGAGGAGCTAATAAAGTGCTATCCCTTTCGGGATTTAGGATAGTATATAATTTAAGCAAGTAAGGATTGTCTTCTTTTTGACGCAATTTGTTAGAAAATCGACTGTCAAATGCACAAACAGGTTTAATGAAAGCTGTATCATTAATAAAAAACATAGAAAGAGAAGAAGAAAAACAGTTACAAAGTTATTTTACATTTGGTTTGAAAAAAATTCAAATACAAAAGTTTTATTTGATAGTAACGATGATGATAGAATTATCCTACACGAACATACACCTTATTTGTAAGAAAATTTGAGGCCAGATATTTATAACACAGCAACATTATCTCTACGTCGTGTACGAATAAACACCGTGTTTTAACCATAAATAAATCGTCAAATGATTGTGCACATGAAACAAACGCTACTCTTCCGGTTGTAACAAGTTGCTGTCAGGTATTAAGCTATGCAGCATGTGACACTACAATCATTTTCCTCATCAGCTTGCAGAAGCAACATTTTAAAGCAGATAGTGGAAACAAAACAGTTTTGCTTTCAACTAACTGCGCTTGGTTACAATGACAAACACCGGATCTGGTTGCGCTCTTCAATTTTCTTTGCTTGCATCCCATTTCCTTTTTCCGTGTTCCACTTCTTTGTGATACGTGGAACCAGGATGGTGACAAGAAAGCGCAAACTGTGGCCTAATTGACGATAGAAGCGGTACGCTTGTTGACTTAGGGCACGAAATTGACTCAGATTGGATAGTTGATTTAGTCGGTTTACTTAATTGTACTGGTATGAATAAATATTTTCCATTTGATACTATCCTGCATATTCAATACAGGGTGCATGATCTGCCCTTCTATGCTAGTTGGACATACATGATGGCGATGATTTGAGAATGACGGAGTTATCTTAAGATATTCATTACAAACTTCAAAGCAAATCACGAAGTAGTGGGATCAAAGTGACCCTTTACGAAAAAAAAAATAGTCAGCTCACTTTTTCTTGCGTACAGCGCAAAGTCGATCAACAGCCAGGTCACAGCCTACCATGTAACAAGCCGAAAACCGTGGGAAATTTTTGGACAGTTGGTTAAAATTTGGTTTACTTCTCACGAACAGCGAAGAAAGTGGGGTAAAACTGCAAATTTGGTTGGTTTCATCAACAGAACAAAGAGTTGAGGCGTTCGAAATATGTTCAGGGAGAAGATTCTGTATAAGGCAGACCAACACACTTAATTTCGGCAATCACGGCGAGCAAAAGGATCCATAACCCGTGATTTCACACAGAACAGCAGTTTCTATCCGCAAAACCGTGGATACTGTGATCTAGAATTATCAACTACCTATTTTGCGAAGTAAGTAGTTTATGTGGAGATCTCCCACAAGTATGCTGAAAATTTTTGTAAACACTTTTTTAACCAACTGTCACAACAATGCCGGAGCAAAAAACCCGACCTGTCTGTTGATTGTCTTTGGTACAGCGGTTCGCACAACTTCCATAAGATAGAAATCGTGGAACCACTCTCCGGAGTACGAATGTTGAAAGCGAGAAATTTGATTTATAACTCTGATCATAGCTGCACTCAAGTTAGCTTACTTATTATTAGTTTTTGCTAGAAATGGATGCTAGTTCAATCGATTATCCTCCAAAGTAATACTGGCAATTATTATTGCAAAAGCCCCAGAGAAAATAACCTTAAACCGTTACTTTTCTCTTGTAATTTTGTTATAGATTACTTACTATTTAAAAACAGGGAGGGTTAAATGTAGTGGTTTTATCCCTTGTTACCTTTCAAACACATTCCTTCGTGTCGTTAACCCCTTTTACCTTCTTGGAGTGGAAATTGAATGAATGCTTTCGGGTCCGTGATTTGCAGAAAAGGAAAATCAAAGTTGCAGGTTAGTCACAGAAGAAGGCACGCCACCGTTTTTGGTTGTTGTGTGGGAATTCTCCCATTTATCAAATTTGGTGTAATCCTTCAAAACCTCCTACTGGAGATTAGCGGTAGAAAGCTTTACCTTTGCCGGCTAGAGACAACGTGCCGCCCGAAGTCATCGTTTGCATTCTTCGACACGCAATCTGGAATGCTATGTCCCATTCAAACACACCCAAGACTGTTGCATGTTTTCGTGAACAAACCGGATGGACAACGTAAAAGTAGGACAGCGCGAATTTCCACCGGAATGCCGAATGGGAGGATAATGTGGAAGGTTTTACACCCCTACATTTTACATCGGTTGCATTCTACTTGGTGGTTTGTTGATTTCTTGGAGCAGGAATAGTAAATATTATTGCTTCTTACTCCAAAGAACAACGTTGAAACAGTGATTTAAGTTTGATCTTCTTAGTTCAAACAAGCATGAACAAGAACCATTGCTGGTTATGATAGCCATTACTAGTTTAACAACGGAACCATGGATGAGATACAAAAATGTTTCAGAGAAAAACGAATAATAGCACATTTTCTGCTATCGTGCTATAGATGACAAATGTAAACATTAATGCAGATAATCGAGCTACTTAATAAACATAATTATGTTATGTTTACTATTGAACTACTATTACTATTAAGTAATACTGAAACATGTATCTGAAACGTAAAAATCGAGAAACCTAATAATGAACTTAAATCTATGGCTTTTCTGATCCCTCTTATTCTGGAGAACGACCAATTTTAATTCCTCAATTAATGCCGTGTAAAGTTATGTTCTCGAACAGCTTATATCAAATGGAAATACTAAGTTTGTATAGCACTGAAGTATACATTGTAGCAGTGCATTACAAAAGAAAGTTTTTAATAACTTTACAAAAGAGGATTGCGCGATGAAAAAAACAAACGCTCGAGCATTGGTGATACCGTCTTCAGGCATGTTTACTGCTGGTTCAAACAGGCAATAGTGAGGCACATGAACACACTTCTTGGCATCAAAGCAAACCGTTTCTACAAACAATTATTCTTGCCTGGTTCTTTTCAATACCATTAGGAGTACCATTTGTTTTATAAGAGACCATTCACACAACATCACCGTGCAATGCACTTCCGCTAACTTTATATGGCAATACGTGTGGCGTAAAGCCATGCTTCAACGGAAAATAAATCATGCATCGCGCTGTCAATCCCCCAAACTTCTCTACCGAATGTGCTCGTGCCGACTTAAGAAAGAAAGGTGCAATTTAGCCTTTTCATGAGATGACTCACGTGGGTTGTCGTTACGATATGGTAAATTCCATCTCAAATGTCTTGGTGCAAGTACTAGACAAAGGAAACTATGCATTACTCCGAGTGCAAGTTGATAACGTATCTGTTCAACGACATGCATAGGTAATGCACCTGTTTTAATGCATGTTATCTTTCTTTGGTTGTTTCACATTTCTGTTCGAAGACTATCTTGCATTTCTTTAAGACCGTTAAACAACTCTAACGCCGCCTTCGCTGTTGATGTTCCTTTCATAAAAAATAGTCTATCCTTAGTCACATGCGCCGCTTCATATGACACTTCGTAGTAGGAACACTCAAACCCTTTTGGTACACTGCAGCATGTCTCAAACATTAAATCATACATCTGAGAGGTAATAGCTTTGATAGAATTGCTGTTAACAATGCAATGAGGGAAATCCCTCTTCGTGACCTGATTTTGTTAATTTTTAATGGAATGCTACCTCCCAGCATGCAAAATCGTCATTCTATTTCGTTTCGTTGTTTGCAATTTCCAAATAGACAGAACGAGAAAGCACGATGGTTTTGCACATTGGGCGACGTTCATAAAAAGAAAAAAAACTGCTGAAAAGCCTTTGTTTAATAAGTGCAAAGGTCAATACAAAAAGGTACAGCAATAAATAGAAACTGCAAACTAAAATGCATATGTCTTGCCTGAATTACAGCAAACAGGTTTAAATGATACCAGCGAATAACATTAAAGGTTGCTGCAAGGGTTATTTTTATACTTGAAATAAAATTTCCAATCAGTTCAACTGAGTTTTGTTTCAAAGGAATACATGATTTAGCCCCAGAAAAATGCGAATCTCGGGATTTAGCGAGGCAGCTTCATCATAATATGGGCAGGAAAAAAACATGCGGTTGATGCAACGGTTCACTAAATAAAGCAGGATAAGTAGGAATGTCAGATTCAAATTTAGTGCGAAAAATGTTCCGGAAAAGTCTGCGTTGGTACTAGATGAAACGAGCCTCAGATTTTTCGTGTTTTTCCCAAAAATAACATTGAATTTCCCTTTATTTTGTTATTTTATCGCTTCATCATTCCAATAAGATTGACCAAGCGTAAACGTTTTTGTTTGGTTTTAATATGCTGGGTACTAAAGTTCATGCGAAGCTGAGAAAGTCTGGAAGCAGATCATCCTTAGGCTCTTAGTCGTAAACGTTCGAGAACAATGTTTTGTGGACGACTTGAGGCAAAGCATGTCGAACACAAACTTAACATGTTCTGTTATTCTGCGCATAATTTCGTTTTACTTAGTACCCGGTCAAGCATTAAAACAGTTAACCATTATGAAGGAAGCGGAAAAAGTGTATCTTAACAACAACTGTTGTTTTCTTTTTTCTGAGATTTTCACACAAATCGATTAAACATTATTACTCATCTCCACTCCAAGAACTTTAATTTTTTCGCTGGAGCGTGTATGAAAAATTTAGGTATGAAGCTTTATTTTTTATAAGGAATGGAATGAGATAAAATGCTCATGATCATCATGTACTAAGCATAATCCAATCCAAAAGTAATCATTAGCTACGAAAGGATAGTCCATTATCCGAAAAATTCATGATGGTAGGCTCTCTCTACTGAAACGAGTTTCAATATACGTAAAAAATAAAAACTGGCACATCAAGGATTAATGTGTTTACTCGGAAACTTTAGTTTAATAAAATTGTGTCTACTTACCAATATTCGAGTCGTATTTACACAAGTTTCGATGCATGCCGCAATAAATCACCCTTGAGCCAAAAAGTTATGGTAAAGCCGAGCCATTACGGATCTTCTCTGAAAATCAGGAGATAAAGAAAAGCATCCAGATGGTGTTGCTGTCCGGGCGCTGGGTATCGAAGCAATTCGGCGAGACGGCTCTGATCATGACGAACACGTGGCGAGATAGATTGCAAGCTACCAAAGATTAGAGGAAAAATGTATGACGTTGGGGTTCGAAGAATTAAATGGTTATTGTATAACGACAAAAAGGGGAAAGCAACAAATTGTGAACGTTTTCTAATCGAATCCACAATCATTAACTGAGAGGAGCGTTGTATTCTTCTCCTTGGGTTAAGAATACCAAGGAGTTGGTCGATGGTGATGCTTTGTGGCAAATAGAACTGTTTGTAAACTGTAAGTGTTTGCTTTATGGGACGCGTGTGGTCATAAAGCGAGACGGGGATCGCAAATTGAAGAAAAAATGAGCTCATGCCAAACAGAATTTGTTACAGTTCTGTTCCTACACCGTGAGACCCTTGGTGATCGGTTGTTGCCTATAGCTTTAGGCACCATTTCCTTTTCTTTAACACGCGCTGGCTCTTGGGATAAATAGGCGGAAGAATATAATAACATTATGGCACACTCTTCATATTGAGCATGTCTGTCTGGCGAAAGCTTAAGGCGGTACGACTATGAGAAGTTTAGGTGGCTGTGATGTCAGTACCATTTCACACCAAATAACGTACTGATGAAACAATATTATATGACCCGCGGGCTTCATTTAGCGTCGATTGGATCGATTTTATCGAATTGCCTCTCCTACATTTGTTGCTTGATTAGAAAAATCATCTTCGGACTGATTCGTTGGCTAGTAGAAGAGTGAGAAAAGTAAAGAAAATCAACATGGGACCATATTTAATAATAATACTAGCCCTATCGAAGAGCAGTTATATTAAGATTCTGCGCGATGTTTTTCGTATTCTGATGAAACACTCTACCCAGATGTTATATGAATTTTGGTACGGAACGAAGAAGCTTCTAACTTTAAACACTATCTTTGTCAAATAATTTTTCGTTTGCACGTACTCAAAGTAGAACTTCTAAAGTTGATGCTAAATTTGCAATGATAGTTAAACAAACATAAGCACATTTGCAACGTGTTAAAATGGGAATGAAGATAGCCGCACTTCTGGGGCGTTTGAACAAACAAGAAGCATATATGATTTGCTTCAAATGTTTCGACACAATGGTCTGACATCTTCTTGAACAATTTTCCGTCTTTGAATTAATGCAAAACAGCCGGCCCAAGTTGTATATCGCATCGGCACTTCAGTGAAATTCAAGCATCACTTGCATTCTACGGCGGTATTGCATTAATTCTATTTTAAACATGTAAATATATTTGATTTTTATGTCTCTGAAATTTGTTTGAGAAACATTTTCTGCTTTGCTTTCTGTTCCGTTTCAAGGATTCTACCCAAAAGGAATAAACTAAAGAATTCAATTTATTTCCTCCTTCGTTAGTCAAAATGATTGCTAAAAAAATGTGCACATGAAGTTCATTACCAAGAAACTTATCTGAAGAAGTTCGGAAAGGGTTCTTTAGAACAGAAAACTACGAAAGCTAAAGATGTGTCTATTATTGAGAACTGTGTTGTTTTTCAGCCGGTTTTGACGAATAAAACGGTACTACCATCTAGCGCCAGCTTGCTATCAAAATGAAGGTGTTCTCAAATTATCTCCGCTGAAGAGTACAGGTAAAGGAACAATGATGATCATAGTTATGATGCATCGAATTGATGTAATAGAATAATATTGATATGACTCACATCTCTTGTCTTTAACACAACCTGTTTGTTTTTGAAATCGTTCATTAGAGGTGATAATCCGCATAGCGAAAAAGGCGAAAGTGGAACAGTACACCAATCATAATTTTGTAATGAAAAATCATGAACTATTTGTGTTTTCTTGATGAGAATAAAATTTCACATGGTGCTATTTCTATTGCAATCTTCCAGGGACGCAAAGTCCAAGACCGTAACCGGTCATCGGAACGGGGTTAAAACAAAAGAACAGAAACCACACAACACACATTTCACAACGGAAAATCGGCTCAACTCAACCGCTCAGACAAAAATTCCAGGCAATGTAATTTATAGTTGTTAATGTTTTTGCTTCAGGATATATCCTGAATCTTCTATAGAAGAGACAAAGGGTCTTTCGAGACTACCACAATGGTTCTTTCAAAAACGATGTGTACCTAGTTGTATGTTTAGGTCACCCCTTAATTCCTATCGGTTTCTATTAATCTTTTTCGTTATAAGGATTTGAATTCAAAAACAGAAACGAGGTTTGCCTTTACCTGAATTTCATGAATTCGATTTTGTGACAAATACTCATTAATGTAAAAAATCAGTTGCTGACAAAGTTAATAATTTATTTTATAAAGTTATTAGTAGTTTATGTTTATAATATCATAAACACTTTGATTTCGGAACAAAGGAAATTAATTATTTTCCTTTTCTTTTATAGGAGCAAACTGATCGTATGTAGCCGGTCCGGGGGTATGTTTGTTACGTTACGGTATTACGTCTACAATGTTTTGACGGATGAACGAGTTACACCCGGCATAAGCTAACCGTCATAGCTGATTAGCAATTCTGTTTGGGTAATTGATTAGCTTCCAAATATGCTAAGCACATACTGGAAATCTACCTTGGAACAACGACAAGCGAAGCTCAGTTGTGTCTAAGAATCTGGCACTTAACGGCACTTTAACAACAGCATGAACAGAATTTGTGTTCGCAATGTTCTCATTGAAATTCAGGTCACTCATTCAAGCAAACGCGGGCTTTATCGAACCATTTTACGATGTGCAACCAAATCCTACTTGTGTAGCCTTATAGAAGAACGATAGGTAGTTTAATAAAAAAAAATCTAGACAGCAATAACAACTGGACGGTTGGACCTTTGCGTTTACCGGAAATATCATTTTTTCGCACTTCTTTGTGGTGGTTTTTGTTAAACCAGAGTCACTTCTAGTTTATAAATATCATCATGTCGAGTGAAGAACAATATTAATTAAAATTTCATGCTGTTCTTCATATTGACGAAAGAATCTTAACATTCAGGGAAAGCTTTGATTGGTGCCAGAGTGCCGTGGTAGTTGTGCCAACTTGTGAGTGATGAATTTGGCGAGATATGGCTTCAGAGCATGGTGACGTCGAGTAAAAGAATGGGTGAAACGAATAAAAGGGTAAGGAGCAATGCTAGCAATGCAAATTGGTCGTGAAACTTTGAACAGGTTCCCTCAAAGACATTTAACAGACAGGTCGGGTCAAAGCTGTTTTTTGCTCCGCCATTGTTGTGACAGTTGGTTAAAAAAGTGTTTTCAAAAAATTCCTGCTTACTTGTGGGAGATCTCCATCAAAATCTTCGCGAAATAGGTAGTTGGTAATTCTAGATCACAGTATCCATGGTCTTGCGGATCGAAACTGCTCTTCTGTGTGAAATCGTGTGATATAGATCCTTTTACTCGCTGTGATTGCCGAAATTAAGTGTGTTGGTCTGCCTTATACCCAGTCTTCCTCCAGAACATATTTCGAACGTCTCAACTCTTTTTTCTTTTGATGAAACATACCAAATTTGCAGTTTTACCCCACTTTTTTCGCTGTTCGTGAGAAGTAAACAAAATTTTAACCAACTGTCAAAAATTTTCCCACGGTTTTCAGCTCGTTACATGGTATGCTGCGACCTGTCTGTTAATTGTCTTTGAGGTTCCCTAGATATGCTGGTTTTAAATCAAATTATCTCTATTAAGCCACTATTATGCATCGTGAGAAGAAACAAATCTATCGAAGGAAGCATTGTATGAGGTATTTGCGACGAAAAATTGTTGTCTTTGCATGTTAAATGTAATAATAACTACCACATTTTAGATTGAGTGTAACAATGCTACACTTGCAACATGGGTTTCAAAATTATTCGGTATGGTGTTGTGGAAACCGATCTGATCGTGGTTTAAGCAACGACCTACACTGTGACAGAGATGTTCCCAACCGTTTGTATAGTTTCATGGATTCGAATTAATTTGATGGAACGATGAATGAAAGAAATTTTGTACGCTACTGTTTCATTACAGAATAATTGTTATATTTTTCCTAACCAATAGTCAGCCTATGTTTCATTCACTGTGTCACTCGTCTCAGTAGTTTCCGTTTCACACTATCACCTTTTTCAACTAGTTCTTTCCTGATCATTGAGGATGTGGTTTTAAGAGTTTCATTTTAAATATTTTCAAAATTTTTCCAGCACTTTTTACCCCAGCAAATGTCAACCTCTTTGCGAGACCCATAAGCTGTGAAGGAATGTTGACTTATTTTCTTTCTCCTTTTCATCTTCCGTTATAGCATATTTTTGACTTTTTGCTCTGCTCAACGAAATCATTCAGATGCCAGATTTTCGCCCAAGCTTGGCTGATCAAGTGTTAAACTGTTCCACTTCCTGATTCTCAATCAAGATTCTAGAAGGATCCTATTAAAGGAATCAAGGTGACGCATTCTAAACCAAGAACTTTGCCAGTGGTACTGGTTAAACGGTTCCGGAAATCTTATCATTCTGATCCTGGCATGAAAAATATTCCACAGTAGGAGGCTACTTCTGCCCCAACTTTTTTGTCGCAAAAACATCGGTTCTATGCTGGCAAAAATTTAATTGAATCAATTGAGCTGATCGATCGGTCATTATCATGAAAAGTTCAGGGTTTTTGGCGTTATTTTCTTCTCATACCTTTTCACCCGTGTTGAACTTTCTCTGGTGCTTCGCTGCCGCAAATTAGTATTTTTTATTTATGCGTCGAACAGGTGAAGTAATTTTTGCGTTTAAGTTAGGTGAAATGCAATATTGAACTATGCTTATTATTATCAACAAGTTTTTGATAATGATCAAATCTTTTTTTATGTGGCACGACATCCCCAAGTGGGACAGAGTGTTCGGTGACCGAAAGACGGTATATTATAGATCGGTCCTCAGCCGTTCGTAATACCTGGGGGAAGGGGGGGAAGGGGGGGATGGAGCCAGGCTCGTGATTCAATCCCACACCTGTGGCGTGGTGTTTCCTCGCGCTACCGCTGCGCCATGGGTATCTCCAATGATGATCAAATGATAGCATTTGTTAAACTAATTGGCTTAATCAAAACAAAGAAAAAGTAATCACAAACATCAATGTAAATTTCTTATTCATATTCATATTCATATTTCGGAACAAAATGGTGTTTCTATTTGTATTTCAAACAAACATCCGTGCCCAAAGTTTTTTTTTAGCCCAAAGAAATCAGTTCTTCTGAATGCCATCAAAACAAAGAGCATTTCTAAAAACTGTCACCAGAAATAGCATTTGGTAAAATATGAAACGAATGAACCCTGCTATGTTTCGATAGCAACCCGTCCAAACATCAATGCCAACTGTGCCGGAGGCCGCGATGGACGAAGAAAACCTAACAAACAGCTAAAAAACTGAAGCATATGAAATGATAGTCGTTTTGATTTTCTGCTATTCATAGAGAAGAGCTGGTGATAAACAAAATTCGAAAGGAAAACTATTTTTGTTCAATAACTATAACATGCTTTCCCGATTTCGGTAAGGATGGTTTTTGGGTTGAACAATAATAAAGAACAATACAACGTATATTTAACTATGGGAGGCGGGATCGCCTCCGTTTCCAAAGATCGGAAATAATACGAAAGTTCATCTGAACCAGAAAAATAAAGTATAAAATACTTCAATTAAAATGTTGAAATGATGCAAATATCCAAAACTGGGCCTCACAATAAAATAATATCGTACCCGAGGCATAAGCTTCCGGATCGATTGTAAAAATAAAGGAACAACGATAGCCGTTCACCGCTGACAACCGAAGTCACCGTTTATTGCCATTAAACTTGATCAAAATTGATTGATGTTTGTCACTGGGGCGTGATAAAAATCACTTACATTTTTACTTCACCCGTAACGAACCGAAAACAAAATCATATCCAACGTTTGAGATAGGGCATCCATCCTTCTCGTTGAATAAACAAAAGGGAAAAGGAACACAAAGAGTGAGAGGAATTGACACTGGGTAGTTTGTGCAATATTTTAGTCGTTCAACTTGCTTCGATAGATAAACGATTGATTACCGATTGTGAACGTGGTGTGCTATTAACCGAAATAGTAGCGTGACATTGAAATTTGTGTGTTCCGTTTCGCTCCCATGTAATGTCTCACGTCAAGCAAAACAAAAGGCACTTACTATATTGAATAATTTTCATTTTTGCTTTTTTCAAAAATTTAGTAAATTTTAAATCCGTCAAAAACAATTTCTAGCATACATCGCTTTATCTTGTTTTTATCTAGGTTCGTCATAATAATCAGGATTCAAAATATTTTTAGGACGTTGTACCTCTCTATTTGATTTTAATAATCAAACAAAACTAAATGCTCAATCAAAGAGAAAGAATATTAATTTTTGTTTGTTTGGAAAAATCTTCTTATTGTTGTTATGGTTAATATTTTCGACTTACAAAGATTGTTTGCTTACTACGCAAGTTGTACAGCTGTTTAAAAGCCCACATCACATTGTCACAAAAGAACATCATTCCAGTACTTCACATTCTTTCTTCACAGCCTTCCTATCGTAGATTTTGTGAAAACTGTATGAAGTACTGTTAAACAAATGGGTAAATATTACCATAGGAGTATCAATAGACACGAAGATAAATTCTGATTATATTTTTTTAAGCACAGTTCCGAAACAAGCGTGTGGCATGGAAAAAATTTCTGGTTATCCGCTTAGGTCATTTTATGCCAAGAGCCGTCGAATCGTATCGTGAAAATAGAGGCACAACACGCGCTCAATGTTTATCTAGCAGTTCATCCGCAGTAAGCTCTCAATTCGTTATGAACTAAAGAAAAAGTTTAACAACACGTGATAAACTGCACGAAAGAAATGGTTCATCGGATTGAAATTTGGTCAAGTTACCGAAAAAAAATATTGATCTGAATACTGCAGCATAAATCACTTTTATTCAGTGTAAACCTCTGTAAATATGGTCTGACGCACGTCAATATTACTCCCGGTAGTTTGAAAATGTGGTAAATCGTCCATTTTCGCTAGTGTGAAACATTTGGCAAGTTTATTCTTCGAATGTCAAATAAATATGATATGGATCTATGTAGTAAGTTACACAATTCTTCTATGACTTTCTAACTTTTCATAATTTAACAGAAGAAAAATAACATAAACTCATTTTAAAATGAGTTCATTAGTGTTAAATTTCCGAAATTCCAAGCCACACAGTCTAGGCTTGTTACGGACGTCACGAAAACCAAGAACATGCCGGTCGGCTTAGCTATCCGTCGGCGTCTACAGTGATGCTCTCTGAAAGAAGTTTGTTATCACTTTGAGGCCAATCTCAGGATGCGAACGCCAGCCTCAATTTGTTAGCTTAATTAGTGCGATATTTATCTTGTATACACAAATTTGAAGTTTTTGCGTGTAAATGTCTATGTTTTTCGGTTGCCACTTTCAACCTCTGACCTCCATTAGGTATTGCACTACGTTCCTGTTTCATTCCCAAGTCTTTATACATAACAGTCTCCACCACTGGTGTTCAGCAGAAATTCGGAGTTTTTGTTCTCACAGCACAGCGCTGGGCTTACTTCGGTGAAGTGGGAGCAAATTCCTGCAGAGTTTTCCTTATCTGCCTCCTCAAACAGTTATGCTGGAGTGGATTTTTTTTGTTTTGCAGATTGGACGGATTTGCGGTAGGTTTTTGTCGTCTCTACTTTCAAGTCTTGTAGAAACCCAAATAGGACAAACATAGTTGAACTATCTGTTATTTGGGCAAAAGTATCACAATCGGGAAGTAGTGCAGAGAATTATGTTAGGTGTGTGATGGAAATAAACACGTTTAATAGCCAACAGAAAAGTTTCATTTTGGTTTCAAAAAGTGCAAACAAACAGAAAATGTCACACGAAAGATCCTGAAAGTTACACCCAGTTAATTCTACCCACAATTGACTCGGTGTAACTAGTTCGGCGAACTGGTTGCTCAAGTTAGTTTTTTTTTCCTTTTTCCATGGAAATGGTAGGTAAATGTGACAAAACATCAGCATGCAATTTTTTCTAGGAAAAGCAAATCTTTGAAAGATTGAAAAGGAATATAATTCATAGGCGGTGAATGGTCCATGTTTTACACGAAACAAGTGAATTAGATTGAAATTAAAACTTATACATAAGTACCTGTATAAGTACAGGTATGTTCTGAAGAGCAAGAGTAAAGTTTTGAAATTTGAAATAAAAACCCACGGCGTGGGTTCCGATCCTAACTAAGACCGGAAGACCAACCCTCCCCTTTATGAGAAGACTGACTATCAACGTACACACAGGGTAAAAATCTTGTTACGCCAAGAATAAGAAGAAGAAGAAGAAGATGTCAAATTCATGCAATTAGGTCGTTCTTACATACACCTTACCAAATTGCGTGATGTTTTTTTTGCACAGATGAGAAGTTACAAACTTTTTAAGAATTCTACTGCAATAATCAAAACACAAGGACCTTCATATAGAAGAACGATTGCTTTCGTACAAAAGTATGTGCAGAAGTGGACAAGAAAGCAGCATCGCTTTGAGATTGATGATTCTCACACCTAAATAGGCCACCTTGCTAAACGATGCACATTTGACTGTTGGTCAAACGTCCTTCATCTTTCGCTCATCGTAGCATACCATCAGCATGCAGCTGATCTTGCCCCAATCGATTCAACAGGAAGAGAGCTTCGAAACGAACAGGGAAAACATACTCCCAGATATCTATCCCTGCAAAAACTAACCTCCAAAAGGATGCTCAGCTCTCGCAGTAGGCTTGAAAAAAAAATCCTTTTGAAAGTCGGTCAAAAGTTTGCTTCGTGGTGAGAAGAAAAAATACCCGCTTCGAATATTGATGTCACGACGCAGAGGAAAATCATGGAATTTCGGAACGGAAAAAGCTGCCCTCGTGCAACGTTCTCGAGTGAAAAGCTTTGATCCGGTTGAAGCAGAACCCAAATAAGCAAATAAAAAAGATACCCTTTTGATGAACGCCAGCTTTCTTGCTTCTAGTCGAGCGCGTGCTTTTTTGGTGGCTTTCGTCCGCCGATGACAAGAAATGGCTGTCCACACTTGCCAGCCATTTACTGTGCATACGTACCATCATGTGAACTTGACGAATTGGAAGATGCGCTTTCACGAGTTGTCATCGGAAAGGACGCACATTTTGCCAACCGTTCAAGAGGCATTTTGAACACGTTTGGTTTTTGCACCGCTTCTATTGTAAGCGTTCTGGAAAGCAAATCCAATCATGCATTCGCATTTTTTGACACAGGCTGCTAACGCTGACAGTATGGTGGCTATGTAAGGCCAGGAATTAATTAATTCTTACTTTCAGCAAGCCAATGCCGTCTCACTATTCAAACATTCCATTATTTACTTCGAAACCCTGTTATTAATTCTCACTCACAGCTAGTAAATTAATTTTGTAAAAGGCTTAATATACTTGGGAACTACCATGCTCATGTGTTAGATGAACTAAAGTTTAAAAGGTGTTCAGACAATTTTACAGTCTACTTTACAAACCTATGAGATGAGTACTATGAACAAAGCAGCAGTAGAATGTATTATCAGTCTAATATTGTGCTGCGTATTTCAAAACAATCCGTTTCAAGTTTTTCCAAACAAAATCTCATGGAGAATGGAGCCCAACTCTTTGGATAGGTTGTGCGATTGAACAAAAGTATACCGGAGCTCACTTATGAGGCTTTTTTCATGTTCAAAAAGGCTTTTATTATTATGGCTAAACGATTCACGTAGCAGTTATTTATACCCGATCCCTGCTTTAAATTTTGCAGATTCTCACTGAGAAAAACGGATAGTTGACCAGCCTCGTTATTATCATCAACGTCATCATCATCCTTTTCTGTAGGATGTTGCGATCATGATTGTGCCATTCGTCAAAAAAAAGGACAAAATGAGATCATCTTCAATTCTTGAAGCTCTGCGAGTTTTAACCAACACAAACAAGATTAAGTACAGCTCTGAACCAACTGCACGACACACGCAAACCCCTTCATGTTTACCTCAACCAGTAAAGGGCAAAATGGATAAAAATATGACTTTGAAAAAAGGCGAGCTCGAGACATGAAGTTTCCTTTTACTCATCCCTCAAAAGCATCGCATCCTCATCACATGACCTTTCTAGAAAAAAATATCATATGGAAAATGTGCATGATTTTATTTTTGTCAGTCTTAGCAGTATGTTCGAGGGTTGAAAGAAGGCAGACTAATGCGCTTGTGATTTGTTACTGTAATAGAAGAAAAGTAATCCATAGGGAGACATCATCACAGGACAATTTTAAGCTGTTATTTGAGGTGGTCAGAAAATTTATTGCATTCATTTGTCAGTTGAACAAAATCAGTGGATAGATTAGTTACAATATTGTTTAGATTGGATTGGATTTAGAAATATTGTTTAGATTGCCGTCGGGAAATGTTAAAAGAATTACTCGGAAAAACTTACCTGATGAGATCCTTACTCAGCAGGTACGGCAATACCCCGTTTTATTTCGCATATTTTGCTTGTTTCTTGACCATTAGCACTTAGTCGTTTTTTGTAAAGAAAGAATTTCGCTGCACTTTTACATTCCTCCATAGATCACACATTCGTTATAAATAAACCACTGAGTAGATGTTACAGCTGTTTGTTGTTGTAAATTCTTGTAGCGTTGTGTTGTTCCAAATCTCAACTTTAGTTTTAAATTGTCGAATTTCCGTCACGCAACACTCATACCATTATTATCACGCCATTACGCACCACAAAACCAACACGTGTTTGTTTCCGTTGAGTATGACGAAAGCACGTTTCAATTACGAGGATTGTTTTCTAAAACTAAAAAAAGTACAAGGCTACGTAGCACCACGGCTGACGCCTACTTTAGTACTAACCCACCCGTTGTCAGTGGAGAAGTCTGTAACCGCTCATCGGAACCGGCAACATATCATCGACATTATTGTCAGTTGTACTAAAATCCCAACCTACTTCGGGGCTTCGGGAATTTTCGATTTTCAGAGCTGGTGTCAACACGCAGCTTTCTTTGCGCGGAGAGAGACATGAATGAGAAAACACCACGTGAATAACCCACTCGTTCGGGATCGTGAGCTATCACTTGCTCTTTTCACGCCGTTTTGAAAAGCTCGTGGTGGTACTGGAAACAAATCTCGTATCGTAGATGCGAAACATGCGAGAATAAAACAACATCCAGCGAAGAATTTACAGGAGTAAGATATGCAGTTACGCGTGTGTTAGTGGTTCCAATAGATGGCGCTTGTGCAGCAACTTGAAGTGCGGTTCTGCAATTTTATATCACCACGTGGGGTCATATAAAACGTGCTCGTTTTAAAAGTTTGAAACGATTTTTTTATTGTTTTGATATGTTATTGGTGAAATAACTGGGATTGGCCAAATAAACCTATTCTAAACACAGCAAACTTACAAGTTAAACAAACTGATGAATTAGGACGACCCCATGACAACAAGTTTGTTACATAAATATAAAATTATTTAACAAGATTTACAAATTATAAAACAAGATGATACACTTTGGTGTATTTTTCACAAACTTCTATTACACAATACTTTAATTTTGAACATTGCTACTTCCGATTCCATCATGATAGCTTATATCTTTTAATATCTTTCCTTAATAATTTTCTGTTATTTCTTCCCTCACATATTCTACCATTGGGGCAATAAGCCTTATCTTTCTGTAAAGGCCAAAAGGAATAATTTACTAGGGAGAAAGATGAAATCGGATGGGTGATTACGAACACAAAATTGTCCGGTAACGGCCGCATCCTTGCAGAATCCTCCTTGCTCGTTTTTTTCCCTTTCTAAAAAGTTACATGTGCCCTACCACGTGACGGTGTGAGGAAAGAAACATATACAACCGGAAACCTGGGAAACCTCAACACACACGAAAATTCACCCAGTACTAATGCTAGTCAACTAAGAATACCATACACAGTCGTTAGTTGCATAGGAGGCAAGGGAAAGGATCGGAATCGAGGAAGAATCGGCAATATAAATTACATGTACGACTTGAAGCCATCTTTAAGGAAAAGCTACGGAGTGGTGGTAATTTCATATATTTGCATGATTATCTAGCTACTCAAACCGCCTTTTTTATCTAACATGCTGCTCTATTTCATTTTTATTTTTAAATTATTTCAACTTTCTCAATCCAAACTTGTTAATTTCTCCTCTTTCATACAATTAGTAAAGTTGTTTGTAAACTTTTTTTACTAATCTTGAATCCTGAAAAAGAACAGTCTTGTTATCCTAAAACAGAATAATGTAGATTTAAATACTTCAAGTTTAAATACTGAAATAAAACGTTTGGAAAGAATTATCTTGATTACTTATAAAATGAACATAAACATATGGAAATTAAATGTATTCATAAGTAACGCTCATACGTCTCAACAACTCTAAAAGTTCAAATATCAGTTGTTGGCCTTCTTGATGGGGTTTTATCACTTCCAGCAGATTACATTCATTGTTTTAACATTTATTTTCAATTACTTGAACGAACAAAAGCTGCAAAATTGATTTCTTTTTTTTTCGAAGAACAAATGCTGTAAATGTCGATTTGAAATGTTATGTTGTTGTTTTCTTTTAAGCAGTTCAACAACGTTGAACGACAATTGATTTTTAATGAGTATTGAAAATGTACAATCTGAGCATGAAACATCAAAGCTCATAAGACATCATTTTTTGTATACTTTGATTTGTGTATATTTGGTATGTACTCTCTTTTGATTTGTTGAGGCCTTGTATTTTTAAAATGTTAAAATAAGACCAGAATTAAAGGAGATGTGTTCTGTTGTAAATCTTGTATAATTATTTGAATCAATAGTGGTGTTGAACGAAGGATGGGTTTCATTCACGTCTTACTATAAAATAGCTGAAAATCTTCTTCTTTTAATCGATTTTCCATACATACTTGGCAAGCAACTGCTTCATTATGTATTTTAAAACAAATTTAAGAATTATGTATACGATAACTCTCGATGACTTGAGACCCGGGGTAGTCGATAATGAGAATATACTTTTTAGAGTATCTTTAGTACAATTTAAATGTTTTCTGTAGTAAAATAAGACAGGACAGAAAAGTAAAATTATTTACTTGGAACATGTATTGTAAGCTAACTTGACATTTTAAAATAAGACAGTACACTTGTAGTTAATTTAGTTTATACTTCAGGAATTCGGTTTTACTAACTAAATACCAAAACACAAGAGCTTTTGCAATCTCCTATGTTAGTTTATAGTAAACGTTTTATCAAATCTACGACGCAATGCAAAATGAATCAAAAGTGCAATCGGCACGGGGAAAAACGCCTATGATCACCAGAAAATTATACTAAAAGGCACACTTTTGCAGAGTTGAAACGAAATTGCCAAAGTTTTTTCATTTCGTAGATAAAACATTTGCGCTACTGTGATTTCCTTACCGTTATTTCTGGTTTACTTTGAAAGCAGTCTGTCAATAGTAGGTTTCAATAATGGTCTCTGTACAGCATCACATCTGAGGTGTTTTTCAATAGCTTACTAACACTTGCAGATAATTTTGAAGCCAATTTATCATTTTGAACCGAGTTAAATCTCCCTTCGATAACCCAACAATCCTTGGTTTAGTGGCGTAATTATTCTTCAATTATTCATGTTTTTTGCATATGCTGGATGCTGGATAGGTAAAATTTAAATTGTTATGGTAGATGTACCATCATATATGAAAATTGCGTTGGCAGCATTAGTTTATAGTATGTTATAACTACAAACTGGAGTTAATTTCATACGTAATTGTTCATAAACTACAAGGAAACCAAAACACAAAAAATGATTGAAACAAAGCAATTTTTCTAAAGCAATACTCAATTTCTTATTTGGTGAACTTGTTATAGGTTAAAACTGACTTTGACCAAAATGCATCACGCTTAGAACCAAAAAATAACTTTTGAACCAATCGTCTTTTTATTTCAAAATATTTACTGTTGTTAATGCACCATAATGGGAAAAGTAGGAAAAATGCGTGCTACTTTTTCTCAACGACCTGTGGCAAGATACCGCCGACATGCTGTTGGCTCCTTTTTCGTACAAAAGAACCGGTTACGTCACGTTTGACGCTCTGATGTACCTGTCACACAGACAATTTATTCTTGGTGCACCATCCTTTCTGGGCGATATGTAGTGCTTTTTGACAATCTCCTTACCGGATGCAAGCTATTGTTATCTTATTGGAACCTTTTTCACTATTAAAGCCAGGGGATTTACCATTTCGTGACCATCTTTACCACCAACGATCGTGCTGGATGTACCCATTTTCTTTTCTATAATTATTTGAATCAATAGTGGTGTTGAACGAAGGATGGGTTTCATTCACGTCTTACTATAAAATAGCTGAAAATCTTCTTCTTTTAATCGATTTTCCATACATACTTGGCAAGCAACTGCTTCATTATGTATTTTAAAACAAATTTAAGAATTATGTATACGATAACTCTCGATGACTTGAGACCCGGGGTAGTCGATAATGAGAATATACTTTTTAGAGTATCTTTAGTACAATTTAAATGTTTTCTGTAGTAAAATAAGACAGGACAGAAAAGTAAAATTATTTACTTGGAACATGTATTGTAAGCTAACTTGACATTTTAAAATAAGACAGTACACTTGTAGTTAATTTAGTTTATACTTCAGGAATTCGGTTTTACTAACTAAATACCAAAACACAAGACCTTTTGCAATCTCCTATGTTAGTTTATAGTAAACGTTTTATCAAATCTACGACGCAATGCAAAATGAATCAAAAGTGCAATCGGCACGGGGAAAAACGCCTATGTTCACCAGAAAATTATACTAAATGGCACACTTTTGCAGAGTTGAAACGAAATTGCCAAAGTTTTTTCATTTCGTAGATAAAACATTTGCGCTACTGTGATTTCCTTACCGTTATTTCTGGTTTACTTTGAAAGCAGTCTGTCAATAGTAGGTTTCAATAATGGTCTCTGTACAGCATCACATCTGAGGTGTTTTTCAATAGCTTACTAACACTTGCAGATAATTTTGAAGCCAATTTATCATTTTGAACCGAGTTAAATCTCCCTTCGATAACCCAACAATCCTTGGTTTAGTGGCGTAATTATTCTTCAATTATTCATGTTTTTTGCATATGCTGGATGCTGGATAGGTAAAATTTAAATTGTTATGGTAGATGTACCATCATATATGAAAATTGCGTTGGCAGCATTAGTTTATAGTATGTTATAACTACAAACTGGAGTTAATTTCATACGTAATTGTTCATAAACTACAAGGAAACCAAAACACAAAAAATGATTGAAACAAAGCAATTTTTCTAAAGCAATACTCAATTTCTTATTTGGTGAACTTGTTATAGGTTAAAACTGACTTTGACCAAAATGCATCACGCTTAGAACCAAAAAATAACTTTTGAACCAATCGTCTTTTTATTTCAAAATATTTACTGTTGTTAATGCACCATAATGGGAAAAGTAGGAAAAATGCGTGCTACTTTTTCTCAACGACCTGTGGCAAGATACCGCCGACATGCTGTTGGCTCCTTTTTCGTACAAAAGAACCGGTTACGTCACGTTTGACGCTCTGATGTACCTGTCACACAGACAATTTATTCTTGGTGCACCATCCTTTCTGGGCGATATGTAGTGCTTTTTGACAATCTCCTTACCGGATGCAAGCTATTGTTATCTTATTGGAACCTTTTTCACTATTAAAGCCAGGGGATTTACCATTTCGTGACCATCTTTACCACCAACGATCGTGCTGGATGTACCCATTTTCTTTATTTTATCCCTATTATGATGCAGTTACCACCTTCAAACGTGGTCTATCATAAGAAAATGGGAGAAGAAGCTATTTGTTACTACTGGAGAACACAACAAAAACACTGTCAGTGAGTTAATCATGTGGCTTCTGGTAAAGCCGGTGTTTCCCACCAGGTACTCTTTGAGAAGCGATTTATTCATACTAGCCACGCGTGCTTCTAACGTGACTTCTTCTTCTTGGCGTAACGACCTCTTGGTCATGCCTGCCCGTTAAGGTCTTACGAGACTTGTTTCCCTGTTGTACGTGGATAATCAGTCCTCTCGTACAGGGGAGGGTCCGGTCTCGGTTGGGATTCGAACCCACGCCGTCGAGGTGGTGGCCCCGGCACTCATGAGCCAATTTTCTAACCGGCGCTACCGCTCGGCTGTCGCGGACCCCTCTAACGTGACTTCTGCGTAATAATTTGTTTGAAGAATGACTCCTTCGAAAAATTCAAAAATTGGTGTGTTTATGGAGACGCCTGGTGTTTCATCCTTACATTGCTCCAGAAATGGAGACGCCTGATGGTTCGTTTAATGGATTGTAGTAATAAAGTATGATGCACTTTTGAAGCATCAATCACTACGTTGGTGGAAAAGAATGGAATAACATCGTACGACTAGAGAGTTTTCGTATAGATTTGTTGTATTTCTTGGGTTTCCACTTAAGTTGCATACATCTTTTATGCGGTGGTAGGATGAGCCATGAAATCTTAGAAACAAAATTGCTTCTTTTGAAGTTCAATGCTGAATGGAAGCCGATAAATCATTCAATATTGTAGTATGCACATGGTAGGAATAACTTGATTTCGTATATGGTTATACCTTTCAGCTATCAGTATTAAAAACTTAGAACAAATTATAGGTTTTACATAAAAAATCAAATCAAATAGCTTTTAATAAAATAGATAGTGCTTTTCACCATTTACTCACTTATAATAAATACGCTATAACTTATTTATTTGAGCATGGCAGGTGCAGTTCTCAAAACACACTAGAATCTTACCATCGTTTATGGCTTTTAAACTGTTTCGGTTGGTTAAAACATGATTCAAAATCTACCAAACACGGTTTATCGTATGTCACTATTTAAATGGTGGCTGTGAGCAATCACCTAGGCTTTTCAATACGATTGCTACTGCAAGCGTTTCATAGGAAAAAAAACATATTCATTGCAGACAGATATTTAACCTACTTAACTGTTTAGGAACATTTACAAAGCATATATTATGTTGAGACTACCACGTTGAGTTAGTCAAATGTACATAAATTAAAAATGGATCGTATTTCATCAAAAAAGTTTCCACATTATTATTAAATTCTGCTGCAAGATGTTCGTGAAGAGTACACAAAAAAAACTTTCAATAGGCTTTCAACCAATTGAAAAAATGCATTGGTGAACATATGTAGTTTTAGAAAGAATGAGTTGAATCACATTTCAAAACCTTGTTTTAGGAAAAGTAGCAGAAATCACAATATTACCGACCACATGCCATAATCAAGGCAAATCGTGCGGTGTGCTGCGGCAAAACCTGTTGAAAAAGAACACGAACAGGACCGAATGCTGTTTATTGGTATTTTGAGCTTTGATCCTGCAGTGTATAAACTCCTCTTCAACTGCATCTGAATTGGTAGCACATGGTTGTACAACTGCAGTTGCAATATTGACTCCGTACTGCGGTAACAGATCCAAACACCATACCTAACATTTTGAAAAATTGCTTTGATCCATACCCGTTATCATCTTTTCACAAAGATGCTGGAAGGAATATTCAACACTCATAGGTTGGTTTCTATGAAAAATTAATCGGATTTAAATTGTCGAAAAAATGAGCAGATTAAGTAATCGGTGCTGGGGGTCCGCGACAGCCGAGCGGTAGCGCCGGTTAGAAAATCGGTTCATGAGCGCCGGGGCTCACCACCTCAACGGCGTGGGTTCGAATTCCAACAGAGACCGGACCCTCCCCTGTATGAGAGGACTGACTATCCACGTACAACAGGGAAACAAGTCTCGTAAGCCCTTAACGGGCAGGCATGATCAAGAGGTCGTTAAGCCAAGAAGAAGAAGTAACAGGTGATAAACTAAAAAATGAACTGACCTATTATTTTAATGCATCAATCACATGAAAAGTAAATTAAGACAGCCTACCAACCGCGTCCCACATTGCAAAACTTAGCCCTACACAAAACAACGCTACTACACCATGAAGCTTGTTTCCGTTTGCTCTTTTGTGCTCCTTCCTCTTTAACTGGCGTAGTCAACGTTGGTCAATAAACAATTTCATTAAACTTTGTCCGCAAACCCCTTTGTTTGACATCTTGTCATACTGCCGAGTTTACGCCGAAAGTTTTCACGATTTGTCTTACTTCATGTTTGTTTTCCATTGGGCTCTGTTTCAAATTCTTTTCATTCATCAAATGTTTTTCAACTTCAGGATCTGTTTCATTTCACAGTTCATGGTTTGCTTCATTGAACTTTGATGCCACAAAAAAAAACACTGCACAAACGGATCTACAGAATTTTATTTCTTACTTTTTGAAAGCTTGAGAACCACAACATGGTGATTTCATTCAACTTCAACCAAATACATTCAACTGGGCGCAACCCAGTCCTGATCTTCTACTAATTTTTCCGTTGATATCTGATTTTCTAAATGATATCGTTTTTTTGTATGCAACTTTTTTCACTTTACATGAGTTTTCCATATGCACACATTTATTAGCGGGCAAGCTCATTATCCATAGTTGTAATAGGCTTTACGCTTAGTGGATGAATGACATCGTTTGTTACCATTCAAACCTAGGCATTTTGTAATTTTTGTTTTGCAACAACCTTGGCTTTTAATATACTGGTATCATACTGAACATTATGAATAACAATCAAAATTAATGACTTTGTTCCAGCTGGTGTCGCTTGGATCAAAATGTTATATTTATAAAACATGCCAAACCGTCTTTGACAGTAACCGTTTGTTTTGAATATCATTTTGGTAACTTGTCAAAAATTATCCTATTTCTTTCGCATTATTTGAATTTATAGTATTCTAATTCATGATATATTAATTTTTAATTAATTAATATTCAATTAAAATATTGTGGTGGTTGTTTAACCTGACAGCCATTTGTACTGAACAAAAATTAACACATAAACAAGTTTGAAAATAATTGCAAGCACACAAACCCTTCTATCATATAGACCAAACCTGTTATTACAACTCCAAAAGTTGACCCATTATCACTTGCTAATGGCCAGGCTTAGTCTGTCGTCGTTTCACTAGTGGTCGGCAATTTTGTTCTTGACTTATATCACCTGCTAAAATTACATCTTGTATATGCATTGATGGTTTTTCATTTGTACTGAAACACTGCTGTGCCATTTAGAAGTGGGAAACAGCATTCACAATGTATAATAAATGCGATGTTATAACATTTCTGTTCGAAACATTTCCAATCAATGATTATGCCTGGATATGAGTATCCGCTTACCGGTTTTGTGTCGAAATGAATCAATTTTCCAGACCAAATTATCCAAGCGTGGTGTTAGTAGAAATGGAACGGAAATGCAAATGATCACGATGGAAAAGTTAATGAGGGTTGGATAAACTTTTTTTAATTTCACTCCCACAATGAAAATTACCTGCACCGAATGCTGGAAACCGTTCTAGTACAATTGTTTGAGAGTCCCAGGATAGATGTAACGGAACAGGCAAAGGATGCTTCATCGTTAGTGCTGCTCACGTGATAATTGCGAAAGGTAGAAAAAGAAACATTTAATTAGACTTCATTATGCAGTAAAGTTGGAAGCTGTGACTATCTTGAAGGTACTAATAAGACAATTTGGGGGAGTTGAAAAAATCATTAACTAGCATCTGCAACAGGTTTTTATACTCTATTTAAGAATGTATAACACCAAAAGACCATGAAATCGTATCAAACATGCTTGTAAATCTCAAAAGTATATGCAACAACAATGTTTTGATAAACCAAAGTATTATTTTTATGGTATAAATAGTTCATTACAACATAATCGGTTAGAAATAGATAAATTTAGATACAAGGAAAACATGAAAATAATCTCCTTCACATATATTCTAGGGATCGTGTATTCAAAATCATAAGGTTGAATAATTCGAAAGTAAGGCAAACACATATTTCTGGTTATTAATGTACAGCAAAGCGAAATAAATCATTCAAATTGTACAATACATGCCTATCTGTCGTTTCAGGGTGCTACGTAATTAACGGCCTATCGTCAATAAAATCAAGATCATAATCTTACATACCAACATGTGCATCAGTTCACAGCGGAGAATCGTAGTAATTATGATAATTTTGAAAACATTACTGAGTATTATCGCGATTGAAGGCACAGACATTGATTATTAGAGAATATTTGATAATGTCAGATGACAAAGAAAAAGGTAACCGTTGATCATTTTCATTGAATGCAAAATTATTGTAGTGCTTATAGCTTACAAAAATTTACTTTTGAAGCATACGAGCACTGCTGAAAATGTTTCATATGGGCAAATTTTCCATCTATCGTTATAGGTTGATATACTTTATTTGCAAAAGTAACATAATTACCAAAACAGTGAGTTTTCATGCATTCTGCAATACGTGATGTTGAGTAAAATGTAAATTTAATCTGATTTGGATTCTTCTACGGTGAGATTGAATCTCTATGTAAAATAGAGGAACATGCATACTCATTCATCCCGAACACGTAGGACGATAAAAACTTTTCGCTACTAACGAAGTGTTTTCCTACCATGAAGTTCTTCCTTCCACCTCGTAGGTATATCAGCATTGAAACCATAGCACTGTTCGTTATCAGTGTTTAAACCATCGATTATGGGAATGGGCTGCGAGTGCAATAAACGAAAGTAGATATGGCTTCACTTTTGTGGGCAGTATGATTCTAGCATCTGGAGCGACTTGCACAATCCCCGTTAAAATTTGGTTCGTATCCCCAGAAATATAGCATTTTTCAATTACCAGCATAGAAATTTGATATTTAAATCTGCACGTAACATCACATGAAACCAGTTGAAACGTTTGAATGAGTTTGAACACTATCTTATTAATTTACACCGATTGCCTCATAAGTATTGATCAAAACTTTAGATTTCGTCTAAATAATAAGCTGTTAGAGTAAGTTTTATTCTAAGTAATTAGACTTATAAAGGAAACAATTGAACAAACTAACAAAAATTTGCATAAAATGCTTTGTATGATCCAAAAAACTCTCTTACAAGTGTCGTCATTGCCGGGGGATTCAATATAAATAGAATTATAATGTGTTTACTAATAATCACAATCTTTCAGAATTCATAGTGGTTATGTAATCGCTCACTTATGTTTGCCTTACCATAGTGAAATAGTGCAACGATAAGCGAAAATAATTACAAGCGTGTTCAACCCTGTCGTCGGCACAGTTAAGTCCATAATTACTAAGAGAATGCAAATGTGCTCACTTATTCAAATTAAAATTTTTACTCACATGTTCTACCAACGTGTTGGCAAAAGGTTCTAAAACTTTCCACACAAAAACTTCAACTGCCTCAAATTAACAAAAACGTAACTTTTTTAACATGGGTGATTTATGAAAATGCGATTAGCATGAAGATAAGCGAAAAGCTACCAAAACCCTTAGCATCGAAGTATTCATGGAATTTAAACCGGTTAGCTCTTTCAAAATTGTATATTTTTCCTCAATCTGCCTTTGTAAGCCAAAGCATCCTAACTAATCTGAATCAATGAAAAATTTAATATAAAAAGATTGATATCATAAGTATTCACAATCCATACCTGCGAGCATTAAATATGTAAACTTAAACATCAGAGTCATTTTCAGAATCATGAATGATTCAGAATATGTTTCCTTTCAATGAGGGTTGGGTCGTGTCACGGAAAATTGTTAGAACTATTTCCTTTACTTGTGGTTAAGACGGTAGACCACTGAAAAACTCACATCACAACTTAAACTTAAATTTAAGTCAATCAGAAGTGACCTAACACTTGACACCTAAACATTCTGTATTGATATTTTTTCCGTTCGTTTGAGACTGTTTTCGAAGAATCGATAGTTTCAAAAAAAAAAATCTAGATGACAATAAGAAGTTAAATTTCAGACAGTAAGAGATTTTAATATGCAAACTACCGAATCGTTTTCGAAAAAAATATCGTATGTTTATCAAAATGTACACTGAATAAAGTTTTGAGAATATATTATTTTTCTTTTTTTTGTGGACTATGGAAAATATTCAACGTCTTTGAACTTAGTCGAACGAGATGTTTTTCACCCCAATCAAATACTCGGAAACACAATTTTGTTATACCAAGATTTCTTTCAAAACCGTATATTAATGAACATCAAATTCTTTTTCAAATCGAACAAATGGTCATAAATTTTGTATTTTGCTAACACTTTAAATGATTTGTAGTGCTGGTGTGAGTTTGCTATTTATTACATTGCCTGAACGTATCCAGGATAAAAAACGTTTCATTGCAGCGTTTTTAAATGTATTCGACCAGGTTTGAAAAGGCTCACGAAAATGGCTTTCAGATCAGCACGTTGTCGTACTAACCACTTTTTCCGCAATTTGTCCATCTTCTCTACGATTGTGACTTTCTTTTCACTTTTAACCCGCATGAAATTTTCTGAATCCGACTGTTCGGCTTTTCAGCCGGTCCAAATGTTCCGTTTGTTTTCCTTTTTATTGCCATTTCCTTCTCTACTCGACGTTCCAACTTGTGTTTGGAGATGCTATCCCTAATCGGTGCGGGCAGGATTCTACTTGAAGGAACGTCGAATTCTACGAAAGACCCACGCTGTTGGTAGGAAAACTGAGAACATCACTAGAGCATTCTTTGGCGGAAACTGTTTTAGGAAAGATGCGACCAACTGAACCCATCGAAAAAGAAAAGCCACCCTCACGATTGCTCGATGAGGAAATTCAACCGGAACTGGGTCCGAATACCAATATCAATACTCCTCCCACCGGTGGTTCGCTTGTCCCGTGGTATGGATATAAGACATCGTCGATGCTTCTCAGCACGATTTACGAAACTACAGTCCAACACATACAACCTTACTGATCTTTTTCTTGAACCCGGTGCGTGTATGTGTCACACTTTTCTCCTGCTCATTCTGTTCTATTTTTTCCCAATCATTTCCGACTTCTAAATTTGCGCTCTTTGCACGGCAACTATATCAACGATGGGGATGATGATGATGATGACGATGATTCTGCTTTCGACCCATTAACTGGACACGCATTTGGAAAAGCTAATGGAGTCCGACATAATTCAAAATAATGTTTCAACAGTGCCCGGTCTAGCAAAGAGACGACATAAGCAAAACGTGACAGTCTGTTTCAGTGGCTTCACCGGATGCTTTCTAATGACTTGCTGCTGTAAAACTTTGGCCGAACAACTTTAGCGAGGTAACTGAAAAGGGCAGATGGAGCTGGTACGAATACTTGCTACAGTTGAGTGTAAACTGAAATTGATTTTCGTATTTCCACTTCCTTCCCGTTACTCATGTCGGCACCAAATGTTCTCGCACTTAATACGAAATTGGTTTGACCTTATGGTCTACCGTGTTTGTGAGAGTTCGTTTTCCGCACTCTATGCGTTGTGTCTAGTGTGTAACAGGTGATTAAAAGCTCTCAAAACATTTGCATGAATAAAGAAATGTGCATTAAAAAGTATAACTATATGTTTTGTATGATTAGAATGGACTCAAAAAACCTCACAAAAAAAGCTGATCTCACAGGAAGGTAGCTTTATTTCAAGCGTAGCTGCGTTTTTAGATCCGTTTAAACGAGCAAAGGATCATTGATCTATGCAAAATTGGTTTGCAATTGCAAATGTTTTCCCTTAGAGATTTTATTTCTCCAGAGAGCAAATCACTGAAGACTGTGAAAGACAACGAATTGTAATTCAAAAACATTTTTATATCTGTTGGCCACTTATAGTTCTATTGTACTTCCCTTGCACAGTTCTCTGCGCGTGTACCACAATGTGCTTTGTTCATGAACAGATAGCAAGGTTTTGTGGTTGTGAGCCGTTAAGGTAGGATTGCTTTGTTTCTTTAATTAATTCGCCTGAAAATGGTATAACATGTATTTAGAACAACATTTTGTTCTTTTGCTACCCGCAATTTTATTTTACCTTTATCTATATCAGAGTTGAAAATTGCTTTAAATTCTTTATGATTTCACAAATAACACTGGAAACCTATTAATTGGACTCTAAAATGAGGACTAATCTATGAAAAGACAACAGAATAATCGATCGATAAAATGCAAAAGGTGGTATTTAAACACATCTCGCGTCGTATTCCTACGCTCCATATTACCGTTTCCCTTTGCCAAATTACTCATGAAAAGTGATAAATATGACCTATGATTCTATTGTTAGACACACTGCCTACATAATGGATGGAGGTGTAGTTAGAAGAAAATGAAGCCTTTCTGCACCTTAAGCTGATTTATGATAAGCCCAACTGACCGCGTATAAACCACATATATTATGATTTATAGTGTTGGCTTGTTTTGAGAGCCACGAGGTCTTCCCTTTTGGCAATCTAATGAGCTCTGATATTCTAACGTATTTTACACCATACATCCTACAAAGTCAAATTCGTTGATGCATTTTGTTTTACGCATGCTTGTTAAATGTGTTAAATCAAAATATCTGAACTTTTCAAATGATGTCTATGAGTTTTATTTTAACAAACTAAGTATTAAGTATGACACTGCTATGTAAGATCGATAGTCTTGTGACATTACTGGTCAAATCAAAAACATGTAAAAACATGTTAATCCTGCGACGAAGCTACATGAAAAAAACGCTATCACAGTTAAAAACGCTATCACAGTTCAAACGTGGCGGATCACATAGAAAAGAACGTCACTAGCAGGCACATTTAAATCCCAAAGTGTCACAAACGTTTTTTGTGGCTTGTTTAAAAGTTTAAAAAGCCAAACAACTTACTAAAATAGGTTTATTTGGCAGAAATATGGTGCCGCTGGTGAAATGTGATCAGCCGTATTTACTCAATCGCTTTTAAGATTATTGAAGCTAGGATGCCAATGTACTTGTAATGGTTCAAACCACAAACAATCAAACGGACACAATCCACAAACAAATGCTCCAAAAATATATGCATTTTCAGCAAACCATATGTACTGCAGGAAACCATAGATTCCACAAAAACCATCGTACGCTACTAAGCAAGCTTAATATTTATAGCATAATTAGGCATGCTTTTTTCTTTCGAAGATGCTGAAGGTAAAATTCCGAGCGCCACCATCTTCCATTCTGTGTGGAAAGGACTGCAAAAGATAATCCCACTTCTTCTACCAATTGCGCGCGACAACGATGGTGCATGAACAAATTAAATTGCATCGTCCTCGTTATTAGCGGGTAGGTGAACCATTTTTTTCTCGATCCACAGAAGTACCTTAAGATTCAAGGGCCGAGAATTATTTTATCGTATCATTTGCTTTTTTCACTTTAACCACTGGTAAACGCTACAGCAAATACCCAAACGGCTTGTAAGGATGAGAATAATTTGTCGAAAGAAATGAAAATGGTCAGCAAAAGCAAAAAAATTCCTTCACGTCCAGTTCCTAGTCTCCCCACTCCGTTCGGGATATCCTTCGAAACAATGAAAAGCACGCGAACAATGTGTCAGAAAAATGCTGGTCTTGTTTAATTACATGCCCATTGAGAAGTTATCGTTGTAATGGATGCAAGTAGAATATCTTCTTCTTCTTGGCGTAATGACCTAGTTGGCCATGCCTACCCCATAAAGGGCTTACAAGACTTTTTCCCTTTGAGTACGTGGATAATCAGTCCTCTCGTACAGGGTCCGGTTTCGGTTAGGATTCGAACCCACGCTGTCGAGGTGGTGAGCCCCGGCGCTCATGGGCGTCAAATTTAAGTATGCTGGCACGACTAGCAGCTTATCTGTTGGAATACTTCAGTTAAACAATAGATGGTAGATGGTCGCAGAAATGAACTAATTATATAATAAACAATGCTGTTGCTCGTAGCCTATTTTATAGTGAGTCACTCATTTTGCATCATTGATGTATATAATTATGCAGGCATCTTACTTCTGTTTTTCCACATAGGCAAATATTTTATTCGCAATTAACTCGTCCTGATGGCTCATAAAGACTAATCTTGGATTTTGACACGAAATACGATGTTTGATAATGCATCATTTCTAACCGTACAAAGGTATTCAGGTGCCAATCGTTAAAAAAACTTGTCTTCTAGTGCAGGCTTCTTTATTGAAAATACAATGCAATGTTTTTGGCTACTATTAATTGCTGCACAAGGTGGTGCAATTTCGTCGTGATATTTTGAGGAGCTACGAGTACGAGTGAATAAAAAACACTTTTTTCATCCCTTGTAATGTATTGTATTGCATCTGCAGTAATCAAGAGCAATCAAGAGCAAACTTTATGACACAATCTTCCGAAAGAATGTTCTCATTTCGTTTGCAGGAACGAACTGCAGCAGGCTGCTTGGTGGCAGCAGATACACTATTTAGCGATCACGCCGACATCATGTTCGCCTTTCCGCTAGGGACAAACGAGTGGTTGCACTGGTTAGAAGCTCGGCCTACAAGCAATCGTGCTACCCTTTGGTGGCGTATGTTCGAGTTCCAACTATCTGCTAGATGTGACTATCGACCTACACAACTGGGAAACAATTAAAGGTTTAAAAAGCATTCTTTTCAAAGACAGCCGTTAATATGAAGTAGAAGAATAAAACATCTGCAGTATTTCGAGAATCCATCATTTTCGATGCTTAATTTCCATTAATCCATCATTTTCGATGCAAAATTATATGAATGCCATTATATTGATGGCCGTAGTCTGCTAGAGCTCCAAAAAAGTCTCTCGGTGGTACTGAGTGGTAACGGGAAAAATGAAAATATTCTTTCCCTGTTCGAGCGCAACTCTTTTTGCTGTTTTTACAATGCAATTCGACTGCTAGAACTACAATTTGAAACATCAATTGTTGCTAATAGTGAGCTACTGGTATCTACACAAGGAAATCCTTGCGCTTTCATTAAACTTTCTTAAGCGATTACATTTTCTGCAAGATGGGATTAACCCTTTAGCCAGAGGTACTGACTCCCTATTTTTGCAGATAAAGGTGAAACCTTATGAATAGGCTGCTTATTGAACGGTCTTGGTATGTAAGAGAGAAGTATTAAGATAGGCGAAAGCTTCGGATGCTTTTCTTTGTGTTAAGTAAATCGAAAACTGATCTCCATTGTGAAAGGCTGCTTCTAGAAGCGGCTGAAACGATTTGAAACTCTGCACGCACTGTCTTCATTTGCCTTTTGTGCCGGTAACTCGATTAATGCTAAGTAGCCTATTTCAAGATACTCGTTGAGATATTCATCGCCGCGGGCATGTTTTGTGTTAGCTCCTGCTTTACCTGGTTATTTTAGTAATTTGACCTTATAAATAGAAAAAGAAGAAAATCTATGAGCTTTCCACCTACTGAAGATGTATCGCTTTTTTATTATGATCAAGTTACTAAAGTACTAAACTAAATGTAAATCGTCAATTCTTTTGTACAAGTAGAACCAAGATTTCCCTTCTTTTTTATGTGGCACGACATCCCCTAGTGAGACAAGGCCTTTCTCCGAAGAGAGTTACGGTGACCGAGTCAACGGTATGTTATAGATCAGTGGTCAGCCTTTCTATAATACCGGATCGTGCGTATCGTGGTGTTTTCTCGCACTACTTCTCGCTTGTTGGCTGGGGGAAAAAGCGCGTTCTTTGGCATAGTCAGCCTACACATAGGAAATGTATCTTTCGCCACTAAAAAAAAAGGTTTAATTCATATAAGGTGGCAATTTAAATAGGAAATTTTTACCTTTGGGGGTTCGATTTCGAATAAAAGTTTATGTCAATTAAAATTACTGCAATAATTCGCGTTGTAACAACATGAGGGACACTAGAGGAGAATAACAAGTTCTCGATAGAAGTAAATGGAAATGGAAAAACACCACTTCTTTTCAGTGCCGAGAGTGCTAAAACTTCCATTCTTATTGGGAATTGTTGCTGTTCATTTCCATTGGATCCAGTTATTTCATTTCCAGTGATCATGCTACATTTTGTAAAAAACTGCATTTACAATATTTCTGAAGTATCTTATTAACATCATCAAAAGACCGTAGAAAATTGTTTATTGAGTACAGGTAAAGTATTGCTTACGCAAGTTATTATCTCCTTTGATTTTCAATGATTTATTTATCAATTGAGTCATTTGTGTCTTGGACCGTCGCCACCACACTTCAATTTTCTAACATTTTCAATCCATGACAAAAAGTTTTTGCCCATCTATTGATTCATAATTGCTTATATTATGCGTTATACAGCATTGGTATATTCTGTTATTGTGTTCTGTCGTTCTGATGATTCTGTTGATCAGCGAATCTGATAATTTGGAAATAGATTAGCATCTTCACAAACAAAAAGTAGAAGACAAACCATAAGATGGATTCTCTTAATAATTTAAAAAATACAAATATTTCATGAATTTGACTGACATTGTACACTCTCTATTTTATTTATCTGTTTAATTTTTTGTTGCTTCTTACAGCAAATCCAGGATAGAGGTTGAAAATCATCATAAAGTTCAATCAAATTTCGATAAAACTGCAGCAAAGCATCTGCAGCTCCTTTTCAAACCCATTTTCAAATGTATTTCAGAAGTAACTTTACAAAACTTCATCAGATATATGTTGAACATAGTGAATTTCTAATTTCTGTCAATAAAATTTCCGAAAAAGTATATAATTTACTTTCTTCAAAAAACTTCAACAGAGTGTATCATTTTTCGTTTTATCATACTAAAAAAAATTTTGCACAAGATGTTTAAAAATATGTTCGTCCCAACGGAACCGGCAGTGCCAAATCGTATTGTTTCCCTTCCGGTGCACAGGATTCCATCATCACGTTGCAGCACTCACTAGATTTTTATTTGCTTTTCCTTGTATTCCCATTTGTCTTCCCCATATTTTTTATTTTGTAGTATTGCTCTTTTCCGGTCACGTTTCCTATTCGTGTCATGAACATAAGGGCCACTATTCGTCCGCGGACAATCAGATTTTATGCACTTCGCGACGCGTATAACGGATGGTATAATTTTTTGCGTTTTACAGATGTCACTCCTGAGCCACTATTTCCTGCCGGTGACAACATAAAAAATTTCGTTAAATTTGATGTCGATGACACCAAACAAGTTGAGATATAGCTTTCGGTGTATATAGGCACACGTTTACTAGCATTGTTGGTATGCATTTCATCGGGCATAACTACACGTATTACTTTATTTTGGGTGAATTAAAAAATGTGAATTAATTTTTTACGCTGCCAGGAAATCTTCATATATCTCATAAATTATAAAACTCACGACTTCCAATAATTCTCAAATTTTTACTTTGTATCCAAACGGGCTATTTGTTGACTGCTCAAAACAGGAGTCATAAAACCATTTGCATTCATAAATAGTACAAAATATTATGTGGTAGTGTAATGAATAGTAAGAATTAAGCCTGATGATAAGAAAACGTAATTTTTCTTTTCACTATCAGTAAAAACAAAATTTGAAGCAGTTAATCAATCGATTGGGGGTGCCTATGGCGCAGCGGTAGCGCGAGTAAACACCACACCACAGGTTTGGGATCGAATCTCGAGTCTGGCACCCTCCGGTATTACGAACGGCTGACCACCGATCTATAATATACCGTCTTTCGGTCACACAAAAACTCTCTTCGGAGAGAGGCCTTGTCCCACTAGGGGATGTCGTCCACATAAAAAAAATAAATCGATTGTAAGATTGATTCTAAAACGTTGCTCATGCAAATGATATTCATCCTTTGAACAGAAGAAGGTCAGGATCAACAATTTTGTCAAACTCCGCCACTGGAGTGGTTCTATTCAGTTGGTTCTTCAAAAATATAAAATATTTCATTCAAATGTAAAGTGTATGCTGCATTCGTTTTTACGCCATCTCTTTTCTTTAAATAAAAATAACATCTCCTTCAGCATGGTTTGTAATGGATGTATCATTGAATAATTTCATTAAAAGCAAACAATAAAATTTTATGTAACGCACTGTAATACATTTTTCTTCTACGGCAAATGACAAATATCGCCCATATGCGAAAAGGAGTTAAGTAATGAAAGACAAGAATGTGTATCCATCGACACAGTAAGCGTGAATATAACAAGTACGGTTCAATTGATGTAATAGAACGGAAATAAATTAAATATTAAAATATTTATTAACAATCCAGCCTCATCATCAACATGAGCAACTCGTCTATGATAAAGGAATTTTGTATTATAGACAATTTCTATATAAACAATAAACCAATAATAATAAGTGGGAAATATTTCAAAGTGCCAACCAGATCAAGCCTATGGATTAATTTTTTTAGGTATCTGCTGAAGTTTCTAGGTGTGTTCAAATAGTGCTCTCACTATTCTTCGGTTCTCTTCGGTTAAAGTTCATGCACACATTGACAATGTTGGCGCCAACTTTCACTGCCAATATGCAGATTCTATGGTATCGCCATCTGTCGGAAAAATTTGCAACCAAATCTTGTTCAACCAAAACATTTTTTGTTGCAACCTGGCCAATGTTTGACAATACAATATTACCTAGTACAGAAATATTACCTAGTAAAAAAACAGTTTACCAAGCGTAAACAACCAGTCGCATTCAAACACAACTAGTGTTGTTTATTTTTGATGAAAAAATGAATATAGAATAAAACTTAAAACAGTTTTGTCGTCGACAACTTGTCGACAACTTGCGGTGATACTTCACACATGAGCAATGCCAAGGCAAGCTATTTTGGCAGAAAAACAGAGGTTGTCAAGTATAGCTTGGGTATTACTTTGGCAGGCATTGCTCAGGTGTGCAAGAGTTTTTAGATGTTTGGGAAATTGCTACCGATAACATGAAATAACAAATTTGTCATAGTACATGCGAATCAAAGGTCGAATCGAATTTGATCTTCAAAATCCACAAGTAACTTTCACCATTGATGTTTCATTCACATTCTTCTTCTTGGCGTAACGACCTCTTGGTCATGCCTGCCCGTTAAGGGCTTACAAGACTTGTTTCTCTGTTGTACGTGGATCGTCAGTCCTCTCGTACAGGGGAGGGTCCGGTCTCGGTTTTGATTCGAACCCACGCCGTCGAAGTGGTGAGCCCCGGCGCTCATGGGTCGATTTTCTAACCGGCGCTACCGCTCGGCTGTCGCGGACCCCCTCATTCACATTGTACTATTGTTAATAAAACTGAAACAAATGAAATCTTTCAAATTTATTTTCTTATAAAAACAAACGTCAATATTATAGAAATCGTTTGGAATCGGAATCTATAAGTTAATTGCAGTCAGCCTCAAAATTGAGCGTAAACCTAACCAATACTTACCAATACCAATTTCATAACTCGAAGAAAATTGGCATAATGGAATCTTTTAAATGTACTTTTGTATGAAATGTAAGAGACAAATTAGACTCAAACATTTTTTATCATAACTCTATTGATAACTTTTATACAAAAGAAATTAGTAATAACGAGAATCGTCAGAAAAGTTCAAAGTTGAGCGTACTGGTTCGTTTTTGCTGAGTAACAATAAAAACTTTTGCATTTGTGCAATAATGTTAATTTAAAACTCTGACTATCTAAGTGCCTGGAGAATATATAAATTAAGCCTTTCAGTCAATGTTTACGAAATTTATGCTCAACAAGATATTTTAAACGAGAGCCCAGGTAATTTATATGTAATCCCATGTGAAATAATTGCAGGAAATAGTACTAGAAATCCTATTCTCATGTCCCAAAGAGCAGCAATTCATGAGAAAAGTGAAGAACAAAGAGACAGTTAACGCCCGGCTGCTGGTGTTTGGGTAAAAAACTTAACTTTATTCACCATAACCTGTGCGGGTTGATACCTGACTAACTTGGTTTGAGTCTAAATATCAACTGAGGATCAATACGCACTTGACTGTATAAACTCGCACACGTCATGGAGTGTACAATGTATCGGTAGGTGCAATTCGTGTAACTTGAACTATGGATGGCTGAAGCAACCCATGATGACCTCAAACTGAAAAGTTATTATTGTAAAAGTTTAGTCAGTTACAGTTACAGCAAAAAAATGTCAAACCCTGGACCTAACCTTTCTGAAAGGTAAACCTTCACAACACGTAACGATACATAGCGCTCTTTCCAAAATCCCCAGTTTTCGTAAGAAACAATGAGGGAACTTTTCAATCAAAATGTTCACATCCAACCAATTATTGTGAAAATCCCGCGTAATTGTTTGATACGTGCCTTGCAGAACAGACTTGATGTATCAGTTTGGCAGTCAGTCTGCCAGAGTACGCTATTGCTTTTTCACCATCATTCATTTGATGCAATTTCCGGACCATGGTACTGCCCTTGTTTGGGTTTCCGTTTCAACCAACAGCCATATTAACCAACCGGCAAGGCTTCCATTTTCATATCAGCTGGACAATTAATTGCTTCACGTAAATACAAATGCAACCATCCTGTTTGATTACGTGCTTCGAAATAGCTTGTTCGTACATTTCCATGGAACTTTCCATCCTCGGCTTTCGATACAAAATAGTTGCACGATTTTGTATTTCGCTAACAAAAGGAAGAAATACCTTCATTGCCATTGGCAGAAACAAGGAAGCTGGTAGAAATGAGGTTCCAGAGACACATTTTTTTTAGTCTATACTATCTATACACTAAACTATTCGTCGGTTTAAAATTGGTTTTCCATCGGGTGTTACTTATTTTAGAACTTCGATATTTATTTCCTAAATTCCATAGAAAGATGTTGTTTTGCACAATACACGTTTAGCTCAACTCTTATTATTAAAAAAAATCATTGCATTTAAATCTCCCTGATACAAGTAAAATCAAGAGCATTCTCAAATACTTCCTCGAATAATTATTTATTTGATAGACACATAACGGCAAAGGAAGTAATATCACTACCATCATTACATGGACGGAATTTTCAAATGGCAAAACTTAGACATATTTTATTTGTTACCCAGCAAATACCAGTTTACGGGTGATTATAGTTCAGTTTTATTTAGTTTGAATTAGAAGAAGTATTAAGCCGTTAGTTTGAAGGAAAAAATGCTGCTGAACATGATCTTAAAAAACATAATTAAAATCCAAAATTATACAGAATGTCATTTTTCAGAATGAAATGTCACTTATTCGGATTGCCCAGCACAAATTCTTGACCTGAATCCCATAGGAAATCCCCAGAAGTCCTGGTTAGACGATTTAACACCGGAGATGCAGTTTCATATGAATCGTTCCAAGCGATTATGAGAGAACAATTGTGCAAGATGCATATGACGATGCTGCAAAACCTGAATGTTTAGTAATTTCTTTATAGTGGTTCCGAAAAATTACGAAACAAACTAAACTCATTTTAAGCCTTCTTTTGCCTATAGTGAATTCAGGAGCAAAAGGTCCTGTATGAAAGGACCATAATTCTGTTCGTAGCTCCAAAAATGGTCCTTTAACTGTACAGTCTATTCATTATAACAAAAACCCACCAGCATGCATGCATATGGGATTAAGTTTTATCATCTTCATATTAGATGCAACGCTCCCATATGTCTTTTTATCCAAATTGAAGCCTGAAAACGAAAATCGTGTGTAAAAGGTGGCTAAAACTACAGGAGTCTAATGAAATCTCACCCGACAAGCAAAGAATGAATACCGAAAGCATTTCCGTTGGAAATTGGAGGTACAACAATAAGATACAGCAACAACTTGCTTACTAGCTAGCAACAACTAGCTTTACAGCTTCATTTGCCATTCTCTATTTGTTGGTAGTTATGTAGGCCAAACAGTATATAGTTCTTGTACATTGCGTTTTTTTTAATGAATATAAATAAGAGGCTTTTGAGTAAGATCTTTACGGAGCACAGTAGAAATCTACATAACTTAACGTAAAGCAACATCATACGCCTTTCTTTCCTTCACCATGAAAATTCAAAAATATGAAAAACACTTGATATACTCTGCTTCTGGTAAGATTTTAAATTCTTATTGATTGATAAAACCGATGATTAAAAGCTTGTTTTCAGAAAAGAAGTCTTATTTCAGACCTCATGGATGCATTAAACCAATTAAGTTTCGTCCAGTCTATTCTTATAAAAATCAGTTTTACTTCTTAATCTTGCTTTCACAGATTTTTAAATTTCAGATTACAACTGTTCCTGGCAGTAGAAAATTAACATGGTACGATCCGGCATGTTTGCAATCAGAATCTTTGAGCTGTATTTTACCATAATTTAATTAAAGCTGCACAACGTATTATTCTCCCATGTAGCTTTATCCCATTAATTTATATTTAAGCACCTATGGCGTTTTGCTTGTATCGAGAACGTTTGTCAAAGGGTTGCACCTAGTAAACGTATATGTATCACTCTTTCATGTTGGTCTCAAATTACCCTTCCGTACAGGTCTTCTATTCCTCGGTCCATACGTCGTTTCCTAACGTTGTGCACCATGTGTTCTCTTCCGGCCCTAGTATAAACTGCTGTTGGGAAACGCCACTCCAATGTCTCTCGGTGCACGTAGCGGTGTATAAATGAAAATTAATATCATGCCCTGCCGCAACCGGTAAGGCCATGTGCACGTAACCAAACCAAACGGCCCCTCGGTTGATGGGTGCTAAGTGTCCTGTAAGAGTGAAGCGCCCAAGTATACGGTAAGGAGGAACTGAGTCTGTTTTCAGGGGCTCCGCTCATCCAATTTCATAACCTCAGTTTTTCTCGACCTGTAAACAATTTAAGATTGATTATCATTAAAAAAAGATTGAAAATCGCCAGCAGGTCTTTAATCCTATGATACATTGTATTCAATTCAATTCAATATATTTTCAAAATATTGGATCTATATTCCTCCGAACTCATTCGTTTGGCTAGTCTTTCTTCACTTGACTTAAAATTCCCACTTTTTTATATTCTTAATTGATTTGTTGGCATAACCAATAAATAGGCGACGATGAGACTACTTACTTAGCTTAGCACAAATTTACACAACACCAATTAATCATTCATTTATTTTCCTTGGGTTTTGTATTCTAGTTTCATCTTTGGGCCGCCTTTCTAATTAAAACTTCACTCTCAGTGAGTTGTGATAGTTAAAAATGTAAAAAGACCAATACAAACTAGTAACTCTTTTCCACAAGGAAAAACTTTTATCACAATCACGACCAAGCCGTAGTTGACGTAGGTCGTAGGTTCCTTTTTTTTCGTTTCACGTTTATTTATCATAACCCATGCGCTTCCACAAAAAGAGCGAGCATTTTTGCCTCTTTCTGCATGGAGTCAAACACGTTACTCGATTACCAACAAATGAGTAAATTGGATCCAATGGTTATTTGAAATTGCCATTCAAAAATATTTGGAATGTTCAACTGCGGGTAGTTGGGGCCTTATATAGGTTAGACAATCAAATTCAAACTGATTTTTCATATTATTTACAAATTTCACTTTATTTTTCAATAGTATTATTTTTCATTTATTGCTTACATTCTTATCCAATCCGGTAACGTTGAAACCATTTGAATATCGTTAATATGGCTATCGCTAGTCAATATTAAACTATATGTAAATAATCTGGTAAATTTTATAATTTATATAATTCTTCTTCTTGGCGTAAACGACCTTTTACGAGACTTTTTACCCTATGTGTACGTGGATAGTCAGTCCTCTCGTACAGGGGAGGGGTGGAGGGGGTCCGGTCTCGGTTGGGATTCGAACCCACGCCGTCGAGGTGGTGAGCCCCGGCGCTCATGGGCCGATTTTCTAACCGGCGCTACCGCTTGGCTGTCGCGGACCCCCGGCGCTTAATTTATATAATATATTTTGTAAAGCAATTTTGTTTTTCATGTGTTTGTAATAGTTTCGGTTTCAATGTTTCCCAACTCACAAATCTTAATAATAATAATTGAACTTAAATATTCCAAATCTTCTACTTTCCATGAGTGATAAAGAACAAAACCAAACCCTCTTCCGTTTCTTTATACACAATTGTTGCTTGATTTAAACAAATCTTTGTAGATGAGTTGCAATAAACAAAATCAACAGAGAAAACTTGCGTTTTTTCACAAGTGTATATCAAAGTACGAATACGAATCTCTGTTTTTCTTGTGGGTGCTTTTAAAATATTTTTTTTTAAATATTTTAAAAATAGTTTTTTGCTTGCTTTTCGTAAAAACCTTTAAATTGTCGCTGCATATTTTACTTTAACGCATATGCATGAATATGCGCAAAGCATTCTTTTGTGTGAAAGTCTTTGTTTTTATTTTCTACGCTAGCGCTTTATAACGCTTCGTCCAAATATTGTTGCAGGTATTTTCCATGCCATGGAAAAGTAGAACTTTCTGTTGAGACCCATCAGGCATATTTATAAAACGACTAGTGACTAACTTGTTGTGCCTTCAAAACTTTCTATCCCTTTTTATGGAGCTGTTCCTCCAATGACATAGACCAAAAAAACCATACGTGAATATGATTTTCCACTAAACTAACTTGTTCGGACACTCTGACCTCAACTCATACTGGAGATAGATTAGACAACATTGTTGAATACATTTGCCGTCTAACGTTTGTGTTCACTAACGGTGATATCCAGGTCATGGCAAATGTTAGAAAATTTATTCCAGTGATGAAATGTAAATTAACGTTTGCAGTAATTATTTTTTGAGTGCATAAGCACACACAATAAGTCCACCTACACGAAGGGCCCTGTAGGAGAATTTTTAAAATACTGTATAGAAGGAACGTACCTCAGCAAACAAGCAGAAATGGCCATTGATGTTCTTTTTCTCTGACAGGCTGGCCGTTGGCTGGAATTATTAAAACAAATTAAAAAGATCATTCATGGGCATATTTCACCAGTACGTTTTATTTTTCTGTATGAAGCGCCCAAACTGCTAGAACTGCTTTCTTTATGCTTAGTGTACACGACGGCGCAAAGACTGGAAATGCACGTGCAATTATCAGTTTTGCTGTCCTTTGTTTATTGTTTCGTGTAGACGTCAACATGCGTTTGATTATTAAACTATATTTGATTATTAAACTATAAAAACACTTAAAAGAGGTAGTGTGTACACCGAAATCTTATGAACAAACATTGTACATCATCAAAACCAGCTATTTTCCATCCACTCACACTCTATACCAGGTGCGCAAATTTTTACTAATAATATGTTTAATCGCCGATTAAAAAACGCCTTCCTGACAGTTGACTGGCTAACATGGCAGCATTGTACCGTTTGATTGCTGGTGTAATTGCATGCTTCTGATTGCTATCGTTTGTGGAATGAATCTAACCAAACCACTCGAGATAAGTAGTTTAAAAAATCGTGTATTTTTTAACATAACAGGATTAACAGAGGTTGTTGATAAAACCAAGATCTAAAATTTATTGATCAGATGAAGTTTTGCTTCCGAGTCAGTTGATATTGATCAGTTTTGGAATTGACCATATATAAAAATCTTCGTTAGTTCAGTTACTGATTTATTTTAGGGGAATTTAATGTCACTAAATTCTCCATGCCTAAATGCCAATCTCTCCTTGCCTTGTTTCAGTCCGTTAACAAAATAAGAACCATCGTTTTAACAACAGGCAACGTGTGTTGGTCACAATTTTTTGTAACATTTTAAATCGTCAGTGTTCCACTACTTATTAAAAAGTTTTATGCTTATTTAAGATTTGTTTTTGCAGGTACGCAGCTGTGAACTTGCTTCAGTCACGACTTTGGCAGTTGGGTGAAAACATTGATAGATAGTTTTCACAGCAAGGAAATATAAGTAGCACCAAAGTAAAAAAAATACGATATATCCACACGAAATGACGAAAACAACGTCGCAAAAAGTGGTTGCGAACACTTTTAGCTACGTGACCTAACCAATCTCAAAGGAAAACGGTACACGGTCCTCTTAGCAAAGGTTGGTAAAATAATAGGAGGAAAGTTTTCCAGTAAATATGTCCCGGGATACACAAAACTTTTCTGTTCCGTCACCACCATCAGTCCGATGGAAACATCTACTGAATGCACTTCACACTTGGACCGCATCTCATAATTTTGCCCGGTGTGATATGACTGCGGGAAGGCATCCGACGACATTTGGCGAAGTTTTGTGGGAAAAAGGTGCAGCATATTCGATTTGTAGATTAAACCAAACACAGACACAGGTATCATGATGCTGGTTGCTTAGCTTTCCTAGTGCAGATATGACTTGGAAACTAACGATTTGCCATTCATTTGACCTAATGGAATTTGGTTACGTATTTAAAATATTATAAGCTATACACAACGGGGGGTCAGCGGCAGCCGAGCGGTAGCGCCGGTTAGAAAAAATCGGCTTATGAGTGCAGAGGCTCACCACCACCTCGACGACGTGGGTTCGAACCCCAACAGAGACCGCACCCTCCCCTGTACGAGAGGACTGACAAATTTTTCGCTCCAACTTGGTTGCATATTATGCAAGTGTTAATTTTGTGGGGAAATCTTACAAAAATACTGCTTCTGATTTTTTTTTTCAGAAAATGTTGTTTACATTTTTTTGAATAGGAACTTGTTATGCTTAATCAATTGACAATCGCTTCTAAAGAATAGCACTTCTCAGTAAGGTGTTCATTAAATCTCTTGTTTTACCATGTTGTAGATTAACAATGTAACTGCTTACTGATTATGTTGTAGGTTTACAATTTAACTGACGCTCTCTCGACGCCGTGGATTCAAAACTTAGACCGGTCGCTCCCCTGCAGAACTATCCACGTACTTAAAACAAACATGTATAATAAGCAGTTAAAAAGATAACCATGATCGAAGACGATCATTACTCCATGAAAAGGAAATATTAACACCCTTCATTTTTCCACAAAATGTACCGTATTTTATCGAGTATAGTGCGCACTTTTTTTCAAATAAAAGGTTGATGAAATACTATCTGCGCACTATATTAGGAAATTACCCAAGTAGCAAGTTACCAAAACGAACTCCTCAATACTTTTGTTTTGGTTTAGGTGCGCACTATACTCGTATGCGCACTATACTCGATAAAATACGGTAGCTAGTTGAAAATTGTTTTTCTTTACAAATAATTTAAACCAATATTTCATTCTTTAACATTTTTACTCATTCAAATCTTCTTCTTTCTTATTTTATTCACAATGAATATAATACCCAGCTATCAACTAATGAGTTAAATAGCTTGCTGAAGAATAAAAGAACTACGACTAGATACTTATTTAAAAATATAAAAATTCACTCGGCGTCAATTAGTACATCCTGCCCCGCTGTTAAAGGCAGCTGTTTGTAGTGTCTAGAGCTCAACGGAGATAGCCAATCGATAGCTAGGTGAAACAATGAGGGATGTTTGCATATTAATATTCTTTAGATTCTTGCCTATGCTATTAGTTGCATCCCACGTCAAATTGAGTCCACATGTGACCGGCACTAGCACAGTACGGCACGACAAAACCACTGCTATACGAATCCAAGAGGTTATGTAGGTAACGTGTTCATTGTACAATCAGTTGGCAATCTCAGCAGCGTAAGACAGACCAAGGCCTTACGAATCGCAAGCACTATAGTAATAAATTATCTTTGGTTTGGTTGATTTGTTGACACTTCCTCGGAAACATTCATAAACACAAAAGCCCAAACAAATATGATGGCTTTTAACAGAACTGGTCTAACCTCCCTGGTGAAAGGGGTCAATGAATGGTTTTGAAATATCAAAATTTTAGAATATTATCAAGTAATAAAGCGAAGAAGAGACACACTCGTCGCGAATGGTTCAAATAATATAGTCAGGTCCCAAGCTGCAAAAAGCAAGCTGAATATATATTTCTGAATTTCCGTGCATTTACTAATTTCTACAACAATTATACAATCAATCACTACGATAAAAATAAATCAACGGAAAGGCCGATTAGAACTAAACGATACCACCATTCAAGTTTGATTGATTATTTTAAAAATAAGTGAACTTGAAAATGTTGTAAATTTACAAGAAGTTGCTGTGGCTATTTAATAACTTTCAATGAAAACGAAACAACAAACCACTTGCATAACAGAACTTTAGTAAGAATAAAGTTACAATTAAGCGTTGACCGTGTATATTAGCGTTCCATGGTCGTTTGTTTTTGTAAAATTGGTCTTGGATCTAAAGAGAAGGTGAAATTACTATGTTTAAGTCTTACTCAAAGCAAAGGATAACAATATTTGAAAAATTAAATTAATCAACTGAGCTCAAGGCTTTTTTGAAAATCGTAAGTCTAGTTTCATCGCATTCAAATATTCATTACTTCACTTTGATGGTTTACTTAATCTTGTAGGCATGTATAAATTATATCGAACAGGATTTTCTCAAAAGGAAACAACGCAACAAGATTGGAAGCGTCTAGACATTATAAAAGTCCAGATTACACAAAAACAGCTGTATGTCTTTCGAGTTAGAATAGAAATGGAAATTTTCAAATTCTGGAAAAACTTCAGGAAGAAAACTTCATCTTCCTTGACATTCAGTCTCAAATGAAAATTGACATATAAATTTCCTTTTAAAACGAACTGTCATACTCCGTTCTGGGCTATTACGACCCAGATCCTATAAAATTGAAGGTCAAACCTGGGAAGTTTAACATATTGACAACATTTATTTTTAGTGAGAATGTGTAAAAAGTCCTAATGTTTCACTTAAAACGTTAACTACAAATAACCCACATAGTGGTTGACGCGCATTTCTGTTCTTCTCTCGAAGCTCATATACTATTTCATGAATACAGTGGCAAGCTATAAGTACAAAGTTATTCTAAAGGGATACTTAGTCTATTTGATAATTATCAAAAATCTCCACTTTTTTTTTTAAGGAGGGAATTTAAGGTTAGGGTTTGACGATAATGTGATATGTTACAGCACTGTCAACAAAATAACCGGTGGGAGGATGACAAATAGGATGATGACAGCCAGCATCAAAAATTTCACACTTGGTTGCACAATTAAGTTCGAATAATTGTGCAACCAAGTGTGAAATTTGTTGCTGCAGGTCATGACATAATTTTGCGTACTCTACCGCAGTTCATGTAAATTTGACGGTTTCAAATTTTAATCATTTGGAAAATAAACATTACCAAATATTTCACGCTGTCGGTTCTTCGGTAAGATATATAAACTTTTCTCACCAATTCATAAATCACAAGGCCATACCGCAATAAGTTTTTCTAACTCATGTAATATCTTACCAAGTGAAAATGTTTAGAAACCCCTTAAACAACAATAAAAAATATCTTAAACATTACCTGCTAATGCTTTGCTGCTAAAGTGTTGGTTACCCTCATAGTATCACGATATTCAATATCAAATAAAAATAAATTCCACGTTTCAACCTTCATCAAACGCGCATTCAGGCTATGACAAGTTTCCACTTGATCGGATAGATTCGGTCGGGGAGAACTGGTTCCGTTTTGAAAAATATTTCGGATCGTTTAAAAGGTTGACTTAAATATTAATAATAAACCGATAAAAATCGAAGGCTTTTCGATCACCGTTTTGATTTTCATGACTGTTGGAGTTTCTTCATTATGTCCACCTTATTTCTCCGTAGGAAAAATAGTTGTTTTCGCTACTATTTGAATGACGGAAGTGTCCAATCAAGTCTTTTGAAAGGGAACCAGTAATGTGCTTGGCTAAAACCACTGTACGTACAGAGGAGAGCACTGTTATGAAAAAAATAAAACAAAGTATTAAGTACACTTTTCGCTAAGCGTTCTTATTTTGTCGGCTTAGACTTTATTAATTACTCAATGGTTTTTATGCACATGTACAGACTTTTGAAATTGAACCATAATCAATTGAAAAAGCCTAGACGTTTATTAACAATTTATACTGGTGTTTCTACTAACTATACAACCTCTAAATTGTGTTCAATGAAATATGTTCACTCTGGTGTATACATGATATAAAAACGCACAATACATCATACCAGAAATATAGATTTACACTGACAATATAGATCCTGCCTCCTTCTCCTCCTCCTCCTCCTCCTCCTCCTCCTCCTCCTCCTCCTCCTCCTCCTCCTCCTCCTCATCCTCCTCCTTTTACTCCTCCCTCTTCAGTTGATTCACAGACGATATCCTATTTGACACCATATTCCGCCCTAGGACATGTGTCACTAATTGGTTGAATAAATATCATTAAATCGAACCTGTGATCAATACAACCTCATTACAAAAATCAACCACAGTGATCGTGAGCGATATTTTTAAATCATAATAACGTACCATGCTATTTGCTGTCCATTAAGTTTCTGAAAAAAATATTCTATTCGTTGAACATTTTATCACGGTTTCCGTAATTGGCGATATCATCATTCATATATGCTTTGCGCTAGGTTTATTATCCATTTCTATCGGTTGCTGTACCTAGTTTTTTTACTTTTACCGTGATATTTTTATTGCTCAATAGACCAAAAGATATACCCACAATGAGCGATGAAAACTTTGTTTCAATAACATAAAAGCATATTAAATAAACATATAGTTATATGATTGACATTCCTACATGCCAACTGCAAGTGGTAGTGTAGCGAGCAAATGTAGAACAGGGCACATCACGGCGTACTATACACTGCTATAGTACGCCAGTAGATAAGTGTGTTAGTTTTATGTTAGAATATACATTACTGTAAAAGGAAATAAAGACCATTACGAGATTATTCTCTGAACGAGACGCATCTTCACTCGTAACTATATGTCTGCATATCTTGGTTTAAAATTTTCGTTTATCTTCTCAAAAGAAATACTCACCTTTCCTTTCCTCAGACATTAGAATTATTTGATTTGAGCGATGATTATTTTTCAGCATTGATGATGATGAGTCACACCACTTACCCCTACATAGGTTTGAGAGGTATGAAAGTATCTTGCGATTTTAAATATAAATCATCAAACGAGAGGGGGCATTGGGGCATTACTCTCCAGAACAACCGCATCCAACTCTGCTCCATTCATACAACGGTCGACATCAATTGCACAAGGAGGTACATCTTAGATTTCCCAACTAGCAAAAGGGGACCACTTTCCGGAGTAGGCAGGTATTTTCGCACACTTTTGGTTAACACCGCCAGCTATCAATGGTTGATAGTGTGGTGAAACCCACCAGTACTACTTAAGGGACCTGATCTTGTTCCTTGCATAAATCGGTCCCGAGCAATCACCTCGTAAGGTAAATCGCCGAGTCCTCCAAGGTTAACGAGGCACCACCTTCCGGAGTGTAAAAGGGTATTTCTAGTCTGTTTGTAGTTCACACTGCCAATTACCATTGGTTGATAATGTGGTGCCACTATCAAGAACAGAAAAGGACTCAGCTACAGCGAGGTGTGTAGATACTGTTAGTTCTTTTCGTACAGCCATGACCACCAATTGTCCTCATTTACGCGCGCTTGTCTCAAAACTGTGTAGACTCATTCATTCTATTAATTTAAATTAAATAATAAAAATAAAAAGTCCCTGTTCATTTTTTGTACTCATCATCATCATAATCAAAGACCATGTTTCCTGCAGACGCGACTGCAACAAGTTGCTCCAGGGTACCATTTTCGTTTCTCCGACCTGCACTGGCCCGCTCTAAACAGGATAAGAGCGGGTACACAAATAGGTACACACATAGTGCAATACTCTCTGTCTTTGCAAACTACATCATCCACATCGTTGGAAACAGTGATGTTGCGATTGATGTAGATGTCCTTACATGTTCCCTGTAAAAGTGTTTTGTGCATGGAAAATCAATCCAACATGTAATTTTGTTAAATAGTAAGTAAGGAAAATTATTTTACAAGCGTAAATAAATACCACTTTAAAAAAAAAAATGTTGACAAATGCAATGCTACGGGCTCAAAACTACAAGATTTACTAAATACATTACAAGCACAGCGTCAAACTACCTGCTTCACGTATACGGCACATAGGCGTTTGAACTCCCTTAGATTTCGCGCTTGTTTAATCTCTCTCGGCATCCTGTTGTACCATTGTACTCCTTTAAAAAACAACGAATTTCGGGCGTTTCCAGACAGATAGCTGGGAAGTCTTGGCTAACCGGCATTACGAGTAGGATACTCGATGCACGTCAGACCCAACCACTATCCTTTCCCCCAAATACGTAGGTACGAGGCCTTTCAAAATTTTGTACACGAAGACTACAGTTTGGAACACTATCCGCTGCTTGACCGACATCCACTGTAAGACGTCGAGCATAACAACCGAAGGAGTATACCAGCCGCTACACAAAATCATTCGCATGACTCTGTTTTGCATCCTCTGCAGTCTCTGTAACTGTGTTTGATTGCCGAGAAATAAAATTGATGCACAGAAATAAAAGTGTGGTGATATTAACGATTTGTAGAGCTGAACTTTTCCGAAAAAAATCAGATTGTTGCCCAATCTACTACTCACACCTCACTTTTTTCGAGGTGGAATTGTCAATATGAGGTCCAAAAGACAGTTTTTCATCTAATATAACTCCCAGATATTTTATCTGGGAGACTCTGTCGATTGGCTCCTGATTGATGACAATAGCTGATTGGTCAGTAATTTGTCTCGAAGACAATACCATGAATTTGGTCTTCTTGATGTAAAAGGTCAATTTCTTGTATTTTAACCAACCATCTAAGGCATCTAAAGCAAGCCGTAGACGTTACATATTAATCTGTACAGATGTTTGACGTCTACAGCTTTTCCTTAGCTCTTTCCAACATCCCTCGAGATATTCGGGATATCTGGAGGGATGTTTGACAGACGAGAGAGGGGGGGTACGAGAGAACAAAGGAAATCTGAAGACGTCAAAGATCTGCACAGATTAATAGGTGACGTCTACGGGCTGCTTAAATCGACATTCAAAAGTTCCTTGGTCTGTTTTAAATCTTTCCGCGAGCCAAAAAAGTCTGTATCGTCCGCAAAAAGATTGATTTCACATGACTGTAAAACTTTTGTCATGTCGTTTATATACGATGCGAACCATTCGAACTCAACTCCATCGATACCGAACCTTTTGATTGTTTCTAATAACAAAGGTCGCGATATCGTTTCAAACGCCCGTTTCAAATCCAAGAACACTTCAACAATCGGTTGTTTTCGCTCCATTAACTCCTTCCACTTAGCTAATAAAAGGTTCAGCGCAGATTCACAAGAATGTCCTTCTCTATAGCCCGACTGTTCCTCCACCAGCAAGTTATTCCTGTCAAGATACTGGACAAGTTGTTGTTTGACAACAAGTTCCAACACCTTTTCAAGTATATGAAGGATGTTAATCGGACGGAACTCCTCCGCATTAGTGGCTCCTGACACTTTAGGAATTGGCACTACTAGAGACACCCTCCACAAGTCATGAAAAATACCCTCCTCCAATGATTGGATGATCAGTGAATGAAGGATCCCCCCAACTACATGGAAACAGTCACGCAGTACCTGAGCATTCACTTTGCTAATTCCAGCCTTATTCTCTAAGCTAAAACAAATCGATTTCAGCTTTTCAATCGATATTGGTTCGAACCTGAATTGATGTATTGGGTTACTATTTGGTCTCAATGCCAAAGGTTCAGCCACGGAAGGAATACCGTAGAAGCACCATACTTGGCGCGGGTCCAAACTTGGCGCACTTTCTAATATTTTCTTCGATATTAGACTATTTCCAAATTATTTCAGCCTAAAATATGTAGTCATATATTTGTACATGTTTGTACTATATATCCGCATCAAAACATGTTATTGATTTTTTGTTATTGAATGTAAATTTAATTAAATGAAAAATTCCATCTCACAAGTGCGCCATTTTTTACCCGCGTTAGCAACGCTGCTAAGGAGAAGGTGAAACTGTTTCCAATTATTTATCCGCAAAGGAAAAATTATTAGGTATTTTTTTTAACAGAAACTGTTATAACGTAAGTATTTCCAATGAATCATGATTAAATTCGGCGCTTTTTGAGATTTTTATACTAATTTTGAAGCGAAAATATTTTGCGCCAAGTTTGCCTCACAGTGTTCCTAATTATTCACCGTGGAGAATATGACTGTTCGCACTGCTAGCTATTTTTGAATCATAGAAGGCTTTGATGAATGAGATTATAAAAGTTAGCGATGAGATAGTTTTATTTTCACGAGAGAAGCCAAAGTCCGCTGCAAAAAAAAGCTAAATTGTTTTTTAAATTGATGTTGAAAAGTGTTTCTATTGTTTAAGTTGAATTTTGAATAAAGCTGTTCAATTCGATGAACTACATCCATTTTATTTTAAGTGCGCCAAGTTAGGAACACATCGCGCCAAGTAAAGAACATTGCTAAAACCATGCGCCAAGTTAGGAACATAATGTGCCACACAAAGAGTTTCTGAATCTTAAAGAAATATCAATTTAAGAGTTTCTCACTTATTTTTCTTATATTCTATGGTAGTTAGGCTAGCACTGTGCAAAAACTGGTATGATTTGACCGAACATTGATTTGGTTATTCAACTTTTTATGCAGAATTTCCTTAACTGCGCCAAATATGGTACATCTACGGTACTTTGATGAATAGAGTTAAAACTATCAACAAAAAAAGTGTTAAATCTTTCAGCAATGGTGCTTTCCTAAAAAATGGCACATCCTTCAAATGTTACACTTAAACCAGGCTTATCCTCTGGCTTTAGCATATACTTGATGACTTTCCACAGTTCCCTGCTATTACCTTGGTGGTCCCTGATCTGGTTGCTAAAAAACTGTTGCCTTGTTTCTTTCAGACGTTGTGTATATTCATTCCTCAAAGCGGTGTATTCCCACCACTGCTGAGAAATGTTTGTCCTTACGAACTTTGCATAGGCACAGTCCCTCCTGCTCTTAAGCCTTGCTAGATCTGTGTTATACCACTTGTTTGAATCCCTACAGGCAATAGTTCGGTCCACCGTAAAGGTTTTCATGGCGTTTTCCAGAGTATCCCACAATATTTTAGCCGTTTCGTTTAAGCCAGAAATTGTACTCTGCAAACCCTCTCTAACGAAATTAAAAAGAGATGGTTTGGAGTATTCGGTCAAACAAGCATTTGGAAAAATCAATAATATATTTTTTTTTAATATACATCCGACTTAATGTTCATCCGTCTCATTATTGGCTTATCGATAAGTCAAAACTTACTGACAAGGTAATTAGGATAATTCTGGTCATCATGAGTTAATGATAGGACCTATCAGTTTTCACGACTCCCAAAATGGCATCGAAAAAGTAAACAGCATTAAAAAAAACTTAAACTGTCTGGCCACGTCACTCCGTTTCCACGCAGAGTCTCGAAGCGTCTGCATTGTTTGTTTTGGAGCGCCAAAAAGATCACGCCGCAGCTTACCAAAACAATTGCAATAAGACACATACCCAAATTTTAGATATTTCAGCATGGATTGCCACCCATTGATTCAAACCGAATAACAACCTTTGCAGCGCAAATCATGAAGCCCATCTCTTAACTAAATTAATAAATTCTCAGCATTTCACTTGCTGGCGGAGCTACATCGACCAAGAAACTAGGGCAATAATTCTTGTCCAGTGCGCGTATATCAAAATGGTTCGCTTCGTCGTTGGCGGTGGTGGGTTCCTGGTTGATGCAAGTTTCATTGCACATTGGCCATAAATAATTCTAATTAAATTAAACTTACGATGCATTTCGCCATCATGGAGCGTTGTATCGTGCACCATAAGCAGGCGTCGTAGTGGCGTGTGTTGCTCACTGGCTGTTTAGTCCCAACTTTCCTCAAAATGTATGCTGCAGTCAAAGAAGAGACTAGTGGAAAAGGACATTGAACGTGTTTTAGTACAGCGTTTGCGCTCGGGGATATTTGCATCCGGGACAACTATTTTTGAAGTTGTGTTGCAATGGTTCTTTTCCGAACCAAAAACTCACATGCCCTCAAATGGAAACAAGCTTCAATTTATGAATAGCTAGACTGCACTAACTACTAAAAGAAATCTATGGAAAGACATGACGCTTTCCGAAAACTAAGTGTTTGATCGTTTGAGAATTCATCCTCAAACATGTATGACTATTTTCGAGTAACTTTCACCGCACCGTTTACCATCAAATCCTCCAAAAATCCATCCAAAATAGTTGCTTCCATGCATATTTGAATAGCATTTTAATATACCTTCTTTCGTTTTTGGTTAAGTAATTTTAGTATTAAAAAAGTCCACTGTCTCACAAACCAAATTTCAAACCCAAAATTGGTAACGTTTCTAGTTTTACTCCAAAATTTTCGCAATTTTTTTTACATAGGTATGAATTCGTATTTAACGCATCATTTATCCGTATTGATTTCCGGATTGATTTGCGTGCGTAATTTTTTTGTCGTTAAAAAAACTGTTACGCCCGTTTCCCACTTCAGTTTTACACCAGAAAGTCTATAAAAGTAAAGTCTGTTATCTCTGATTATCGTCATATTTTGGTGTAATCTTCAATACCTATGACCTCAGACTGTTGCACGCTAATACTCATATTGTGCAAGGAGAGCCGTGATTTATTTGTACCTAAACTGAGTGATTTTTCTTGTTCCCGGAGGCTCGAAAAGTTTCAAAGCAGACAAATTCATCTGGGTGACACAAAACCACGTAGGTTTTAGTCTTGACCATGGATATAGCAAATGGGACGGCAATTGGGAATGTTTTACAGGCCCATCTCACCCGTCAGGCGCATCCCAACCGGTGAGCAGGTGAATGTTTTGATGATGATGATGATGTTTTCGGGAATAGAAAGAGGAGAGGGGGTGCAGACAGAAAGTTGTTGGTAAACCAAAATAAAAGCCTAGGAAAGCTTGTGCTAAATCATTCGGACAACTGTGTGATTACACCGGTAAGGAAAAACGTCCCACGAGCGGTTGATTTTTAGTGAACACAAAAGGAAACGGCTAGTAATACCTTAACGGATAGTTGACCGGAGACGTTCGATAAGGTAAAGGAAAAAAAATTCCTTTCCCATCCCTTTATTATCAGAACTTTCGCACGTGATGGTAATCACGGAAAATAGAAGTGATTCTAATAGAGGGAATTCTGTCTTCATATTTTCTTCTGTATGGCTTTTGTGAACGCTTTTATTTCACTCCAACCAACTCCATTGTGGGAGTCCGCGACAGCCGAGCGGTAGCGCCGGTTAGAAAATCGGCCTATGAGCGCCGGGGCTCACCACCTCGACGGCGTGGGTTCGAATCCCAACCGAGACCGAACCCTCCCCTGTACGAGAGGACTGACTATCCACGTACAACAGGGAAACAAGTCTCGTAAGCCCTTAACGGGCAGGCATGACCAAAAGGTCGTTTACGCCAAGAAGAAGAAGGAAACTCCATCATTAAAGGCAAGAATGGAAGCAAGCCTGAACGATGGCATATTGAAAAACGTTGCACAAATAAAGCACATGAAACAACATTTCACAGAAACAGAAACAGTTAACACATTCACCATGGGATACAAAAATTAAGATAAAAATGAAAAGCTTCATAGATCAAAGTTTTGATTTAGATACCTCTTGCCTTGAGTTCTTAAATCTAGACACCTCTCTACGTATAGTAGAATATACTTTGAGTTTTGCAATTATATGTTTACCTTTGAATATTCAAAATCTTAAATAAAGTGCTAAAACTTCAAATTAAGTTTGTCCACGGCTACTTTTATCGTCTACCCTTTGTCTCATATTTCAACGTTAAAGACAAAAAATGTTAATTAAATGATAAACAAATCAAAATGAAAGAGAAATAAGAGTTCTGAAGTTGTGAATGATAAGTAACTTAATTAAAAACAATTCTGATTATTCTGAAAGCTGATATGGACAACGAAAGCAGGTTCGAAAGAAAAATAATATGTTAAACCAGGGGTGATAATGTTAAACATTACCATCAAAGTAAATTTCAAAAAATATTTGAGACTGTGACTGGTGCTACATTCTGTAATGATATCTGTAACGATATCTGTTAGTTGCTACTTTTTTAAAGCAGTTTTTTAAAGCAACACAAACTTTTTCCGAACGTTTTTCCTCTCTGCCAAACTTGCTCTTCATAGTCATTCAAGACCAAGCCAGCGGTTTATTGTCGATTTAGGATCTACAATAATGTCTTAAAAGACTCAAACGGCTATTTTCCGCTTCAACTTTTTGTTCTCTACCTCCCGTTGTAGGAAAGAGATAAAGGAAACTCAAAAGTATTGTGGAAAATGTTAATCTTTTTATTCGTGGCGAATCTTTAATGCTAGCCTCAGTAGGATTGAAAAATTCTTGAAGCAAAAGACAAAACATGAGACGGCCAGACTTAGGTTTGAGAAGAAAGGTCATGAAAAACTGAAAAAACCTCATAAATTTAGAATCATTTGAATATGCTGTTAAAATTTGGATAAAATATTCATGTTTTGGTGTTAAGGAAACCCATCTCATATTGTGTAATCTAGACACAGTACCTTTTTATCATTTGCAACACGCATGAATAAACCATTAGAATCAATGTTGTAATTTAAAGATATCTTCGTGATGTTTTTTAAAATAACCTTTAAGACTAGTATCGATCAGATTGATAACTTGAATGCGTTATTCGAAAATATAATCTTTTCACGGTTTTTTAAATCATGTGTCTTATTTCACTGAACGAATTACATTCTTAGATCGTTCAAATCCTTCAGATATGGTTTATAAGGAGGTTCATATATTCCTACCCCTCCCTAACTATTTGCCACGTGACCTTGAGAAATCTTAGGGAAAAAAGAAGTAAACCGATAATAAAAAAATGTTACTTATGGATGACTGAGAAATGGCATGAAATGTTCGTCGTACATTGCTCACCGCCAATGTTTGCAAGTGACCGTAGAGTACCATTGACACCAGCATAACGGATAATGGAAGCATAATTACGGCTCGTTCGTCTCAGCAAGAGTATTGTTGAGATTAATTCCTCAATTATCATCTTGTTGCTTCCGCCCAAAACGAAACTTTTCGACAGTATAGCCCAAAAAGATAGACGAGTTGATATAACTGTTTTGTTTTAGTTTTACGTGCAATAAATTTATTTCTGCTATCATTTTTTTATTAAAACCACTTAAATGGCACTTAGGAAACCAATTTATGTTTAATATATATTTTTAACATTTTATACAAGAACAAATTGATAAGCAAATACTACATTAAAGAACAAACGAAATTTCTTATCATCAAGTATCACTTTTAACGTGGTTACTTTAACAACGGTCTTAATGTTTTATTAGGTCTATTTTTTTACTATACTGGTTAGTTTTCTCACACATTAGTTGGCACTTCTCACGTAAGTTTACTTTAAATTATGCTCTTTCACCCTTTTGTTTGATTTTGATAGTTAGTTTGGTGCGAATCTGTATAAGTCAAATGTTAAGATCAAAGAATATGAAGCTCCCCATGATATCGTCCAATTGACACAAACATGCACATAGTGTGCTAAACAAGTACGAAGAATGATTTAATATGGTATAGATAAGAAATAGAGCTAATAAAAAAATCTAGATATAGTTTAGCCTTGCAAAACAACTGCAATTGACAGTAGAAAGATTTATCGTCTTGCTTGGGCAAAAAATAGTCTCGCCTCGTGTTTTGGCAGTTATCGACCAACACACACTTGTCACTAAGCAATTCTACACGTAGTGCGTGGAGCGAGGGGATGAGAAATGATCAATCAACTGTTTCCATGGTTTTTTTTTCTTCAGTTTTTTTTTCTTACGTTGAATGTGGTATGTTCTTTGCCACTTTATTTTTAAATGTTTTTATAAACCAGATAGGCCTTCCCCTTCACGTCACGAATTGTTTTATCCCATTTATATAGCATACCGGTTGTATTTTAAGCACTTCACAGATACCCAGGAGCATGTCTAGCTAAGCCATTAAGGGTATTACCCGGTAGCAGTCATGGAATAGGATATCACTATTCAATCAGAATTCTCGCTTTATACCAACAGTTTCGATCACACTAACACTGTTTATTTTTGTTCTACATCCCAATTTGTGGTTTTCTTTTATTAGCAAAAAGTTATCGTGCCAGAATAGGGTACACCAGCCACACGACAAGAGAAATTTCTTACCGTAAACAAATGTTCTAAGGGGTTTTGCATTCATTCCACCAGATGCCTTTTTCAGTACTAAACCAGACGTTTAAGAGCCGATCCGTTTATGAGCCGCTTTAAACTTAATTCTCGCAGAACTTCGTCTTCACAAGTCTTGTACTAAAACCACATTACACATCGGGCCGAGATCGTCCCTTTTCGGCACCGAGGCACGAGACAGCGTTCCAATGCGCTGTGAGAACCTTCCAAATGCTCATAACAGAGAATTGTGGAATATATCTCACAGTGGATAGTAAGCGCGGAATAATGTTAGTGTTCCTCTTGTTTTGTAACGAAGAAAAGATTTTAGTTTTGTCGAAACAAACCCCGCCTCAAACAGAGAGGAAATTATGCAAGATACATGATGTAAAGTCAAAAAACACCGGTCGGTGCAAAACCATACTTATAACGTAAATTAGTTCTAATAGTAGTGATAGATGACGCTGGGAAGAGTATTTGTACAGGTGTCAGGTCCATCGAGTGTTAATATGTATTAACGTACGTTGCTGTTTTCATTTGATAAGTCGGTTAGAAAATCACGGTGATATACTTTAATTGCATTGGAAATGCTCTTCAAAGTTGGTTCAAAGTTCAAATAAATTCAGGAACTTTCATATTAAAAAAAAGTTTTGCTATATTGTATTGAATTTTTGAAACCTGGACTGAATTTGAAATTCTAACTTCATCACAAATATAAATGTAATTTTTTTGCACACAATTCTTGCCATACGGGATTTACTCCATGTTAAGTCGTATTATCGTCATGAGGCGAAGTATTAAAAGAATTTATTGGTACGAAATATGGAGTGATATTGGTGATAACGTATAGTAAAAAGTTTGGCAACTATCGGTTGCATCATTGGGCAACAATAATTTCCTACGTTTCCGTGTGCTTACAAACTCGTTGCGATATCGATGTATGCAAAGAGAAAAAAATACATTTCGGAATCGGAAATCAAGGAAAGCTGCATCGTACGCGAAAACTAACAAGGGAAAAAATGACGGCCACCAACGAAGATTTGCCACCGGAAGGTCTCGAAACCACATATCGAGGTGGAATTGGAAATATAAATTATATGGTTCGATAGAATCTCCACGGAAGCGACATGCTACGTCCATACTTTTGCATTTTTATCTTCCGCCACACTTCTTATCTTGCACTTCAATATTTCATTTTTATATTCATGTTATTCTGATATATTCGTGCTGTACCAGCAATGATCGATGCATACAGGATATTCACTCTTAAATCATCTGCGAACCAATTTTTGAGGTGACTGATGATTTTATCTAAGCCCAAGTAATTCCTTAAATGATTTAGATGTTTTATTGCTCTTCTGAAATATACATACTTAACAAAACAAATGAAAATTATTTGGGAGACTCCATTCAATAAAATCCGTGTGTAACGGACAACATCTAGCAGCCAAACCATTAGTACACACAAAGATCTACAACAGCTAGACGCTGCTGAAAGAGGCTTATTTGGTACCAAGGCATAAAAAAACATCATAACGTTGAAAAGAAATAATGTTTAAGGAAACAAATATGTTCAAGGATAAGAGAATCATTGTTCAAGCATGTTTGAACGTGTTATGTTATGAAAGTAAGAATGTGTTATGTTATGAAAATAAAGCTTTCAAAAAACAATTTTATTTTGATTCTTTTTACTTTTTTCATATTCTATGAAGTGACTCATCGAATCTCTTGAACGTCATCGGTTAAGATCCAATACCGGTTTCCTTTATAAACTGGGCAATGTGATGATCATTCAAACCCACGCCGTCGAGGCACTCGGCGCATGTGGGCCTATTTTCTAACCAGCGATACCGCTCGACCGTCTCGGCTTGGACCCCTGCAATATTTTCAACTGAAAACCAAAATTAGTCACAAAAGAGTGTTTCATTAAACAAAGAGACTATGGATTTGCTGTGTAGAAAAAAAGCATCTAACGAAAAGACTGTCCTTCCACCGGCAACTTGTTTCAAGCTGAATCTGAGATGAACCATGGAAAAAATTGGAAAGTGATGTTGATGTAATGAAGCAATTTAAGCTTCATCAATCTTTCCATAAAAATATTTCCTTATCTGCTCAACTACCGAGCAACTCGAGGCACACGTTGCTATGGCAGCAATGTAACCACTTTTTCATCAAAACTCACCATGTGGCGGTACTCTTTCGCAGCTCCAAGTAGATGCTTCATTTTGGGTCGTCGTTTTCTCATTTGTTTTAATATTTTCATATTTTCACGACATTCAGTCTTCGCTCCTTTTGTCTGCCTTATTCGTTCATCGCTGACGAAAGGTAGCTGCTGATTTGCTGACGAAAAATAGCTTCTTTTAGCTACTCGAATCCGCTATTTTTAAACTTTTGCGAGATGGTTGAGAGCACCTTGGTTTGTTAGCTATAGGATGCAATACTGTAGAGTATCCCGTTTTTTATCTTTCATTCTCTTCACCAGAATGAATTCTCTTAACGTTTCTTCAACACAGAGGGCTCTAAACTGACTCCCTCCACGGAGAAATTTCTTTAGAAGAGCTGAAGACACAATCGACTGATTATGGAAACGTGACAAAATTTACACATTTCCTCTATTTAGGCATGCATATCATTTTTCATTGGTTCTTCTGAGCTGACGAGAAAATGAAAACATTTATATAACACTCCATCTTCATTACTACCGCCATTACCTTCGCACTGACGGTGGTAGCGCCGTAAACGTTAACGATTTATTTGCTCCAGCTTCGCGACCTTCACATATTTAATTTAAAAAATGGTTCTTTCCAGGATGCGTTGATTTTTAACATTCACTAATGTATTTGTTTTAGATATTTTATGTTGAATGTTTTAAGTTTCTAAACACTATTAAATTTGACTTTGGTACTAAGCAAACTAAATTTTTGACGAATCCGAACAGAATCAAGCAAACGAATAACTACCATTAGAAATCATAAAGAACTTTTTTGAAATAGCAGTTGTGACAAATTGAAACTATGTACGTTAAAAACCAAAAACTCGCATAAGCATCTTACTGTTACGGCCGGTCAAAGCCTTTAGACTGTAACCTCAAGACACTGTCTTTGCATACACAAAGATAATCCGTCTTTCTCAACAGTTTGTCTTCTCTAGATGAAGGCTAAGCTGTAGTGGTAGACTTTGAGCATTGCCCAAAGTAGAGCAGTTTGGCCTCTATTTTAACGTGGGGGAAACCAATTCCATTATCGTTCGGTACTTGTTTCCAAAAAGGATTATGTTGAGTGCAAAGTCACGCCAAGATAAGTTGATGATTTGATCGATTCAAAACGAAAACCCCCAATACGGCGCAATACTCTTAGCTAAAAGACAAAAACTTAGTTCAGGAAGAGATGTCAAACATACAAAATGTGTTCTTTCAAAAGCATATGTTGTGAATATAATTAATGTTAATCGTAAAATAAATAAAAACCAAGTAGAAGCTACTTTTTACAATTAAATGAATAGTTTTTTTTTTAAAAAAAGGTACAGAAACATTGAACTTTATTTACTTACATTTCAACAGGAACATAGTGTTGATTGAGCAGTGATCCAGGTAATTGATCTTTTTGTAATACATTTGATGCATGTAACATAAAGTTCAAATTGAGAAAAAGATAAGAAAGGAAAGTTATTAAATCCTATTGTTATCTTCCCAATTTATATCTCTTGTAAATAGTGAAACTGGTTTATTATATTTATCCTTCAGATTGACAGGTTGCTCAAAGACTAACTGATATGTTCAGAGGTGTGCTTCTTTTATAGACAGCTCTAGACAGCTTCTAGATTGCTTTGATATCAATATCTTATAAACCCACGGGTTCCTCTGGTTTTCAAGGTTAGGCCGTTACTTACACATTTTGTTGCTTTGTAAATCATGTTATATTTAACAACTCCAAGTATCAACTCCAGTATCCACTCCAGTAGTTTTACCAACCTTTGAAAACCATAGTGCCAAAAACCGTCATATTTGCACTTGTATTAATACCATCACATTAAACCGAAAATATATGAGCTATGAGGATACATAGAAAATTTCAAACAATACTATAGTTCGTAGCATCCTGCAGGAGTGAAATGTGCTTGCCATAGTTTTGAGTTTTGAAAAAAAATCCAGCTGTTGAGTTAATTTCCAGATGTACTGTTTTCGGCAAAATTTGTATAAAGGCATTAGCCATCCACAACATAGGCTTAGCAACCACCGCGATCGCAAATCTTTTTTCCAAAGAACCACAATCGTAATGATCTGAAAGGCAACACTATAAAGTAAACCGTCATTTTGCGAATGAAATTCTCAGTAGTGGAATCATGCTTCAGTAATACGCAATCGATTTAATTTCATATATGATGTAGTTGCAATTTGAATTAGTCCTTCTTCTTCTTGACGTAACGACCTTTTGGTCATGCCTGCCCGTTAAGGGCTTACGAGACTTGTTTCCCTGTTGTACGTGGATAGTCAGTCCTCTCGTACAGGGGAGGGTCCGATCCCGGTCGGGATTCGAACCCACGCCGTCGAGGTGGTGAGCCCCGCTAGCTCATGGGCCGATGAGTTGCGGACCCCCAATTGAATGAGTTATCAGATTCGAAAACATAGATTTATCATCAACACAAAAAAGAAACGCAAAGTACCGTTGAGTTGATCCACATATGTTCCATTTGTCTAGACTATTACTGTTGCATGGTTAAACTATGCTCCAAATTCAGCGTCTTATATAAAATTTTCAAGCATTCTCTGTTTATCAGTAACTTATTACTCTACAGGAGTTAACATAAAGTGAGTTTTTTTTTTTTTTTTTTATGTGGCACGACATTCCCTAGTGGGACAAGGCCTCTCTCCAAAGAGAGTTTGTGTGACCGAAAGACGGTATATTATAGATCGGTGGTCAGCCGTTCGTAATACCGGAGGGTGCCAGACTCGAGATTCGATCCCACACCTGTGGTGTGGTGTTTCCTCGCGCTACCGCTGCGCCATGGGCACCCCCAAAGTGTAAAGTAAAGTGAGTTTACCATTTTCTTATCTTTGATAACTCATTCCGAATGTTGAATTTGTACGCTTTGTGTCGTTTCTGGTTATAAAATGCTTGCGACTGTATAAACGTGGATGTTTTGGTGAGAATAACATCTACTTTATACACAAGTTTCATTTCACATAACTAACTCAAGCGAGATTTCCGCCTAGAAATGGTATCGTATCATGAAATCCGATCGATAGCGTCAGAGTTTTGTGTGTGTCAATAAAAAAATGTCTCTCAATCAAAAACTATTTTATATTTCTTTGCAAATAAATATTAAAAATCTGTGACGGTAACAAGAAACCAATTGATCATTGACATCTAAGCATTCCATTTCGTGTTCCAGGTTTCTTCTCCCGGTTTATTGAAATGATATTTTCGTCCTTTCTGTAGAACACCAGAAGAATCTACTTTTTGATGACGGATTCAATCTGTATGATAATTTATGAAAATGTTAACACCTCCAAGGATAACTTATAGTGATAAAAAGCAAGAAAGAGCAGCTTCGATCTATCCATTACAATCCATATGATAAGTATCTATGAAACGAATTGTATGAATATGGAACTCATAGAAGGGTAGGAGGGCTTGTTTAACATTCGATCAATTACTTTCACCATGTGTTTTTGAAGAGGAATGGGCAAGTGGACATGTAACAAATAACATCTTAACGTGAAACTATTTATTGAATTGAATTCATACCGTTGTATTGTATGAAATGCAAATTAATTAATAGACCCCAAAATATGTGATTCTGTTATCACTGTTTGTCCTACCCTTGTGTGAGAAGAAAGAGAGAGTGATGCAGAAACGAATAAAATACGAAGAAAAGATACAGTCATGGTCTTCAAGTTATCCTTTCCCTTCTGGTAGGCTGATTTGTTAACGTGTCAGTTTTGTGTGTTTAATCCTAGTTTGATTCCTGATAAAGGTCTCTCTATCTATTTGTACAGGAGGTTTCTCCACACGGCGAGGAAGGTCCGGTTTCGCACGATTGGTTGCTTGTCTAGAAAATGTTTTAAAACTGTAAACCATCCCTGGTTAAGCTGGGAAGTGTTCTGGTTCAATAACAAATTGATTGGTTTTGTTGGTATTGACTGAACCATGTCATTATCCCAAACACTACTGAATCCGTTACTGGTAACGAAAACATCTAACTATAACATTCAACTGGAAACACTAATCATAAAATTTTTTATTTACACAACTATATAATCTTCATCCTTTTCAGTAATAACATAACTTTTCGCTTTTGTTGCTATCATCTTGAAATTTAAAATTTTAATTTACTTTCCGCTAGTCCTGAATTAATATCACAATTCTGCCATTCCAAGAACATCGGATGTTTACGCGGCCAAAACGGATACTGCAAGCGACTTCTATCGTGTTTTGGACGAAGAAACTTAGCGGTTGCAAAAGCAACGAAAGCTGTGATAACAACAGATGGCTTAACAAGTGTGGAATCAGTGCTGACACTGCACTGCAGCATCGTAAGAGCACAACGATATTCTTATATTTAGGGGGAGAGGCGGAGCGCGCTGCTTTCGGTTCGAACTTTTTCGTACTGCAACACTAATTCATATGCTTGTTCTTACAATTGATACACAGAGCCGTTGGATAACTGTTTTTTTCTTCTGGTTGTTGTGTTTAGTTTAATAAAATCATTACAAACAAGTTAATTCGAAACAATGTTTATCTCATTTCGCCTATTTCGAACGCGATGCAGATAAAAACAAAGAGTATGTTTTAAATCGTTTAAGATTCTTCAACATATAGTTATAACTGGTATAACGGGTAGTGTCAGGTGTGACCCGAGTATACGTATGTCATCTACTCTCCGTCAGCACCTGTCACTAGAGATCAGGAAGAACGGTCTCTTCGAACTGAACCGTCTAGGAGAACGGACGAAATATATCGATCGGTCGATCATCGAGTACACGACACATTATTGGCGCAGCCGGTAGGATGTGAGTATAGTGAACAGGTTAAAACAGTGCAAATTAGTGATTCACTTTTTTTTTGTGATCCTTTGTGTAAGAGTACCCGAAACTCGTTTTTTTATTAAGCGTAGTTTCATCTCCGATCGATCGTCAAAGATCGGGTGATTTGTGGTGCCGCCGTCCTGTAACGTGCTCACATCAATTTTATTTGTCCCATCTTTTGTCTCCTTTGACCCAGTTTTTTTCAAAGAGCATCGAACTTGGCGTTCGAAAGATAGTGCGCACTACAAGATAGACGCGTTATCTAAATACAAAACCGCACTACCAGATAGACGGCTTTTGTGATCTATTGTAGTTTTTTTTCTACCTCTTCTGTTTATTGCAATTGTATGAGTGACCTGGATAAGCTATTATTTACCAGACGCGACCACGTGAGTGATAGTGAATATAGTGAAAGTGCTGATTCAATAGATTCTGGAAGTTTAGCTCACATTCCAATTGCTAACTTAAACATTGAGCTAGGAGCGATGTCGCTCGAACAATCGCAATCCCAAATGGGAACGACAGAAAATGTGTTAACGCAAGTGATTTCACAGTTAAACATTTTAAATGCTAAAATAGAACAAATAACTGCAAAGCAGGAAGCGTATGAAGCCACGGTACAAAGGCCATCGAACTTTGGAAACACGTGTTCATCAAACACGATTACAGAACCTGTTTCATTGCCTCTTGTTACTAGTGATGTTTTTCGGATCCCCGATCCAATTAAATCGATACCGCCTTATGATGGAAATCGAAAACAGTTACAGTCTTGGTTAACAGTAGTAGAAAACACTCTGAAAATTTTCAAAGATTTAGTAAGCTCCCAGGTGTACGCTATTTACGTACAATCTATTTTAAATAAAATTTGTGGAAATGCTAAGGACGTGCTGTGTTTAGCTGGTAACCCGATAAATTTTGAAGAAGTAAAAATAGTACTAATAGAAGCTTTTGGTGATCGTCAAGAGCTGGCCACATATAAAGCCCAGCTTTGGTCGAATAAACAAAGTGATGACATGAGTATTTATGCATATTATAAGAAAACAAAAGAATTGATGCTTAACATTAAAACAATTGCTAAGCAGAACAGTGTGTACAGTGAAAGTTGGACAGCCATCTCCAAGTTTATAGAAGACGATGTACTTGCCGCATTCATTGCCGGGCTAAAGCACCCTTATTTCGGTTATGTACAAGCATCTAAGCCTGATAGTATTGAAACTGCTTATGCGTTTCTTTGCAAGTTCACTGCAAATGAAAAAATATCCTCTCAATTGACACAAACAAAATATCAAAAATCCGGTGCAGTTAACAAGACATTTGGTACTAATACAAACGCAAAAACATCTTTTGTGCATACCCAAGGGCCAAGTCAAACATATTCACAGGTCAACCCAGTTCAACAAAACCATTTTAAAACTCATACAGAAAAAATGGAAGTAGATTCCTCCACGAATAGTCGGTTTACAGCCAATAGAAACATTATTAACAATATTCCTTCACATAATACTGAAAATTTCGGCGGTGAAGAAGATGAAATTTTGACAAATTTTTGGCAGGTCAAAGAGGAAATAAATTCAAAAATACTTAACTTGCGATTAGAGTTAGAAGAGTACGATTACGAAGCGAAGTATAAGCAAGGAAAGGCAAATATAGTCGCTGACGCTCTTAGTCGAATACCACAAGAAAGTCATGCAAATGAAACATTAACAAAAAACTATTCGAGTCCTAAGAAACACCTCTTAGATACTACTAACTCCGAAGCCTCAAGTTTAGAAACCATTCATTCTGCCGAAAGATCTGACAATTATTACGGAAAACAAACTGCTATATTTGCAGAAGAAACTGTAATGCAAACCCAACAAGAAACACTATGTAATAACAATTTCACAAAAGAGTGTTATGTTAGTACACTACCAGAAACACATAGCAATAACAATTTCACAAAAGAACGTTATGTTAGTACAACGACAATAGGAGATAATTTGAAACAACCAAACGAACAAAACAACCTTGTAATAACAGAACACCCTAGTTGTATCCATAGCTGTGCGATTTGTACATTTTGTTCTGAATCAAACGAACAGATTAGAAACACACTCTGTACAATAACGGATATTCTGAATACAAACATGCACAAATACGAACGATCGGATACTAGATTATTACAAAAACAAGCAGTCGCGCAATATAACAATACAAATCATCCAGCTACAGAATTATTAAGCAACACCGACTATAGAACATCAGAGATTTTGTTCTTTAAGGCAAAAACTAACATGCCAAAGGCAATTAAATCAAATAGACGGATGGCAGAAAATATTGTAAAGCGGGCTTCACCAATATTTAGCGAGTGCCAGAAACTTTTAGGATTACCTAAAATAAGAACAAAATTGCAACCGCGAGCAAACAAAATTGTGCCAAAGCGCGTAAAAGAAAAACCGTTCGAAAACGGAAAAGGTATGATAAGACACAAGGCCAAAATCAAAAGACATCGTGCTAGATATTTTTGACCACCTTCTTTTTCATTATATAAGACATCTCGTTTAATTTTTCATTTAATCATTCATTAACTATTACAAATTATGGTATCCATACAAATTTAAAAGTGAACCATCCTATGTAAATAAGATAATTGTGAATGGACCTATAATTTGTTTAGATCAGCTTCATTTAGGGCTAGTATTAAGAAACAAGAACTATTATAACGAATTCTGAAAAAATGTATTACTTCGAACTTCTTCGGACGAGGACGACCGACTTTCACCCCCCGGAGAAGTTATAACTGGTATAACGGGTAGTGTCAGGTGTGACCCGAGTATACGTATGTCATCTACTCTCCGTCAGCACCTGTCACTAGAGATCAGGAAGAACGGTCTCTTCGAACTGAACCGTCTAGGAGAACGGACGAAATATATCGATCGGTCGATCATCGAGTACACGACACATTATTATATACTTTCGAAATATGATAAGAACAATACATTTTACTTCGTTAAACTTACACTACCCAATAATAAACTGAATGAATTCTCGGTTTCGCAATTCGTAAAGACCTCAATAACGGGCGGTTCGCGTGAACCTTGATTTTATCTTACAAAAGAATAATAATTTCCATGTGAAGCATATTCGAAACATACTAATCCGATTAAGAGGTATAGCCTAACCACACGGGAAAAATAATATTGTCGGTTGAGAAAAAACTTTATCATTTGCTTCCTAGCCAACGCTAAGATTTTTTTGTTATTATCCACACTTTCCGCGAATGTTCCTATAAGCCCTGTGTTCCAGCCGGTTGAGTCAATAACAAAATACTCAGAGTAGATTTAAATTATTTTTTATACCTCGAAGTTGTTTATCAACGAGATTACTATTCTGATTCTGGCAGTATAATTAAAAGCATTAAATTTGTTTGCTGGTCTATTCATAAAGAGTGTCGCTAAGAGCTGAAGTAGTATACCGATTCAAACATATTTCAAAAATGTAAAATAAAAACTTATCCGGATGTCTTATGTCTTGGAATCATTGCCAAGGTTCTGAATGGTGGCGGTGACGGTTAATGGTTAATGTTATTTTTACATTTTTTATCTGACGAGTAATGTAAAGTTGTTAGTAAAAATTAATTTATACAAAATAAAATTTAAACAAACCTAAACAACCTGCTTATTATTATTTTATTATAATTATTATAATTTATTATTTATTATTTGCGAATCACTCGCTACAAAAGTAAAACGTGTAAACATTGGATATACAAATCCAAAAATTGATTAACTAAATTTTGCAATCTTGAATGATAAGTGCAAGAATACGATACAAAGTAAAGTATTTAATATTAAAAACAAATATGATCATAAAAACAATTTAGACAACCCGTCGGTTCAACTTTATCAAACTATCTTTAAACACATCGATAGATTAATGCACACGATGTAACAAAAACTATAGGGCACAGAAAACCTAAAGTGAAAAGTTGGTCAAACCACAAAACTAACCGTAACCAATAGTTTTAAACCCTAATTAGATTGAAAAGAGCAAAACAACATCTTACGAGCTGCATGTCCAGCATGAAAAAAGCTGTCCTTTCTCAAAAACATCTTTTATTTCCTTTCTCGAACTTTAAGATTATTTTTCAATTTTCTTTCTCCACCATTCACATCCAGGAATGTTTGTTGATCAGTAAACAATTCTGCGAAACTTTATCAAGTTACTGCATTCCCAGGGATCTGCTGCTACCATCTCCCGTTAAATAGTGCTCGAGTCTTTTGAAAGTTCATTTTTTATTTTTTTCTTCAGCTCTTTTTATTTTGTACTTCTGGACTTGTCTTACAACTGCAAGATCTGTTTCAATTCAGTTGCTTTGGTTTTGGTTCGCTTCATTGCTTTAGTGCAGAAAAAAACCTGTACGAAAGGAACAGCAGTGGGTTGTCTCTAGTGTTTTGTGAGTAGTTCACCGTTGGTTTTTGACAAACCGCAGCCTCGTCGCTTCTTTCAAATTAGTGCTTTTATTCATACCGGATCCATGCCAACGGTTGGATGCTGTCCAGATTTTTTCTAATTCTAAGAAATAAAACATCGCTTCAAATGTAGTACAGATTGTTTTCTCTGTACACCATTACAGAATCATTTGCTTTATGTATGTCCTAGTTTTTGTAAAAGCAGTGCCCTCAATACATCTTTTATTTTATATTTGCTTTATATTCATTTCTTTTCAATATAAAGCTTGTGATTTTGCAGATTCGTTTGGATTTGTATACAGTTTTCGCCAGTCACATTATTCATGCCTTCAAAGCATTATCCTATATAATAATTTTCCTTCCGAGGGTCGACCATGGCCCAACAAACACGCGCGCGAAAAGTAACCCTTATTCGATCGATGCCTGATTCAATGTCGCAACTAATTCAAAATCAGAAAAATGGGCCTGTTAAGCAAAACCGACCCTTCTGTGCGTTGTTGTTGGAATTTGTTGCTGTTAGTGTGTGTAAGAGTGAGAGAAAGAAATAGGGAGAGGTATAACGAGAAAATGAGAGAGAAAGAGAGAGACATACAGTAAAGATAGAGGCAGACATAGTGGGGAACAGAGAGACAACAATGGAAAGTATGACAAGGCGAGGCATAGGGATAGGGATAGATATAGCCAGAGAGAGAGAGAGATAAATAGAAAGAGAGAGATAATGAGAAAGAGAAAGAGACAGTGTGAATGCGATGGGAGATGTGGTAGGCAAATTAAGAAAGAGTACGATGGAGAGAAGAGAGATTGTTGATGGAAGAAGGAAGATGGGAGATGGGAGATGGGACATGGGAGATGGGAAAGTTGGGGACAAAGAGTGGTAAACAAATAAAGAGCGGGATGAGAGGTGCGAGAGAGATAGAGATAGAGCGAAAGAGAAAAAGATAGATAGAGAGAGAGAGAGAGAGAGAGAGAGAGAAAGAGAAAGAGAGGAAGAGAGACGAGATAAGAAAGAGAGAAAGAGAAAAAGATAAAGAGAGCAACATTTAGAGAGCGAGAGAGAGAATGAGAGAGAGATAGGGCAAAGAAAGAAAGAGACTGAAAATTAGCGGCATAGGACGGTATGTCTGAGCTGACTTAGCGATTATGTGAGAAGGAGTGAGAACAATTGCGCTCGCATACAGGATTAGCTTACAACGCATCCAGTTGATTCGAACTCGCATCTCTATGCATGTGTTAACGGATCTACCACTACAAGAAAAAAAAAAAACAAGAACGTGAGAAGTGGGGATCGCTATCCGCGGCAGAGCATACGGTGGACCGATCCGAGACTGCAGTTGTGCGAGCAGGTAACTTTACCTTCCGCGAAACGAACAAGGCAAGAAAAGGGAGATAGTTCCTTCCGCGAAACACAGAAGGTGGTGGATAGCAAGCGGCAGAGTGTGCAGGCCGTCGAGCTCCTACTTCGCGCCTTTTATGAATCATCACACACATGGAAGGATTCTCCATTAGAAACAAAAGAAAGAAAAAATCGATGGGGGGAATAGTGAGCCACAGAACGTGCAGCGTATGCGGCACAGGGAGAGAAGGATGTGCCTCGCATCGCATCGCAATAATATGGATTATCATGCGTAGCAGGAGTGTTTTGCTCAGTTTACACGGGACGCAAAAGCCTGATAAAACACGAGCAAATGTCAGTTTTGCTGTCATTTTTTTTTCGTTTCGTGTCGCCGCTACTATTCGTGAGCCGATCCAAATGAAAGAGCATTCAGTGATGATTTGAGTGCCTCCTCCTTTTTTTTAGCTTTTTAGCAACGACCGAGAAACAAATTTGCGCAGATTTTGACAACCGTAGTTAGTCAGTTAGTGTCAGACTGACATCATTTTATTGTTTGCAAAGGTTGCTTTGTGCTCCATGTCCGACCCACACTTTAAAAAGTGGCGTAACCACAGGACATGCGTAGGCTTGCATGTACTGCGTAGCACAGAAACTGGTACAATATGCTGTAACTCGGTTTAAGTACATGTCTTTGAAAAACCTCCTACTAACCGGGCTATTTGATAAACACGTTTGATTTGGTATTTGGTAACATTTTTCGATATAACTGTAATTTTACATTTATATCGATGGGGGCTACAGTCAAAGGGAGATATCCTGTGCGCCAAGATCTGGCTCTGGTCGAACAGGGAGATGGTCAACTTACTTCGTATCTTATCGATGGTCCCGCAATACGTATTTTAAACCCCCTTACCGTTCTGCAATTGCCGATACAATTGAAACCATAACGGGACGACATGGAACCATCAAAAGTGAGGTAGGGGAACCAGAGACTGCCGACGGGCCAGGTACCTGGCCTAAAAAACCTAGTAATTAAACATAAAAACAGTACTTTATGTTATACAGGCGATATCGATTTTCAGTTTTTAATTAGGTAAAGATACCATGTAGAAACTTAAAATCTAATGTGGTTAGCAACCACACATTTTGTCGTAGTTCGTTGTGCAAGCACTCTCAAAATAATGAGTTGAGTCTAATAAGTTTTGTCCCAAAACTTTTTAAGACTTGACGTATAACTTGATTTAGGGTTACATAAAACATTAAATATGGAGACAAACTCATAACTCCAGGACGGGCATAAACCAGTCAAGAAACTACTGGTGAACGGAAGACGGTTCCCACTGAGGTGGAAAGACAATAAAAAGAACAGGGAAATAGTTTATGGCTAGCTTCCGTCGATGATGCTACGATTAGAAGGGTGAATTTGTAGAACTATTAAAACCATGATAAGCAGCACATACTAGACTACGATTATGGCGATGTAGTTTGTTTCATTCACGAGCTTAGTTAAATTTTATCACGTCGTAATATGCAGCGCTTAAACAAACATTTCTACTGTAGTTACAACTTCATCAAAAGCAACAAAGTTATGGATTTTTATGTTTCAAACTCTCAGGTGCTCATAAACATAAAACTTGTTTTAAATCTTGTCCACTGCTTTCATGACTGCATTATTTACGTTCCCATTGTCTAAAGAATGAAACATATTCTTCTATCTTCATCACACACTAAATTCTCCCGGGTCCTCAATGAAAGCTCTGCCATGGAGCTTTAAAAAAAAGCAGATGTCTTCGTTACGCACTGTCAAGCGTAAATATTATTTTCCATCCAATAGCAACCTAAAGCAAACCCTAGTGTAGCCATTATAAGTCATTGGAAGTAGGTCTGTTGGTCCCTATGCAATTACTGAAGCTTTAATAAATTGCATCTGCAGCAGTTCACTTGTCATCTCTAGTATATTAGTGAACTATGAGAAAAAGCTTAGTAAAAGCAGTTCATTGATGTTTTAATTGAGCAAACTATCTTATTGCAGATCTGGAAATATTATAGATAAATCGAAAACCGGTAGCCAACGCAACGTTATAGTACTATCCAGCTAGCACTCGAACGGAATTATTGTTTTCGTTTTGCACTTTCTGGAAGTTAAAGGACAATATTAAGAACCAGTGCAAATACAGACATTTAATGTAAATTTTGACAACTTTTACCGAACTTTGAAGGATGATAAAAAAATAGTGAAATTACTGTCATTTTTGGTTAAATTTTGGTCAAATTTTATTTCATTGAATTGAAATATTGTATCCGTCTATTAGCAGCTTTACCATCCATGTGATTTCGATAATTTAGTGTTTTTAGTGTTTCAACTTCATTTGAAACAAAAAATTTTCGGTCTAGAAATACTCTTTCGAAAACATAAATTATCTTAACAACTGGTAAAATATTTGTGTTGTCAGTCAGTAAAGTGCGAAAGTTATCGTCGATCAAGCCGGTTATTTCGATATCGAGGACGAATAGAATGACTATTTGTTTTCGTTTTATAATTTTGTCAAATTTTCCAATTTGAAGATAATATTTCCTGAAACATATTCATAAATTTAAAAAAATCAGCATCATGTAAGTTTTTTACGGAGTCGAATCAACATTTTCAACCAATCTTGAATTCAAATCTGAATCTATTAAGATTGTTTCTAATTGACAGTAAATTTTAAATGAAAATTCATAATTTAACAATAATTTGAACCATAGGTTTACCTATAACCAAGGTTCATTTCTAGCAATTATTTAACTTGATACGAATGCGATGACTTAACGACACGACACACTGAGTGCGGAACAGAGAGGAGCCAGCCTGTTGATTTGAAAGCCGGAGCAAAACATCATTATCATCTATCACTACCTCTCGTCAAATGCCCCCAAGTACCAGTGCTTAAGTTGAAATTCAACTATTAATTTGCATACTTTATCTCCTCAAACTCTGTGAAAAATTTACATTAGAATTTATCAGTTAATCACTAAACTAGTGCACTGTCGTATTCAATAATTCTCTTAAGAACTCTTTCCTTAGCATTTTAAATTCTGGGCTTTCAGTTTGACAATCATAAACAGCGCAAAGGAAGCATAAAAAACCAAAATGTCCTCTACTAGCTACAGTGAATCAGAGATAGTTGTTGTCATAAGAGAGATTTGAAGAAAACAGCTGCTCAAAAACGTTTAGCAGTGTGTTTAAAGAGGAAACCATCTCGCGTTCTTATCGTGGGGCATTCCCTGTCAAGGGAACCCCACCACCTTAGTTCCGTATGCGATAGCTCCCTTCTAAATGAAATCAAAACACTGCTTACGGTTTCTATGTAAGCATGTGTTGGTTTTGCACCATCGTCTGTTTCAGCGGAAACTCTGAGTTCTTGATATTACAGCTTCGCAAGCTGGCTTATGATGCGCGTTGGTCAGATTGATGCATCCTGCGAATGACCGCGGAGCTATTATTATCATCAAGTCAGTACGAAAACATTAACACTAGGAGCGGGAGATTGATGCGATCCGATTTTGGTAGCAAATTCAGTGTACTGACGGTCTGCGCCGATTCAACGAACGTGTCTTCTTCATAAAGTCGCAAGTTGCGCAATGTGCAAGTTCATTTGTTTCATATTTGTCGTATCTTCAATGGTAGTGGACGGTGCAAACAGATGGCTCAACAACGGTGAATTCTGTGAAACACCCTTCGGCGCATTTGGTACTTGTGAGTTGGTGAGAAACTGTTCTTATGTAAAAAAGATTTTCTCCAAGCCAGACTTTTCGGCCTACGACGAGGAATACTTGAACTCATTGAAGTGTGGTGAGATGAAAATTCATGGTAAAAAACCTTTTCCACTGGTAAGCATAAAATCTGTCGTTATTACCATCATGCTAGGTCAAAGCATGGGAAGCGGTAGTGAGTGTTGCGAAGATTTAATTTTGTGTGAAATTAACTGATATTGTTTTCCTACCAGGTATGTTGTCCAACGTTTGAAAATGTTCACTGCAAAAATGAATTCTCGAATAGAATTTACGATGGCATTACAACACAGCGAGGAGAATTCCCGTGGGCCGCCCTTTTGTTTTATGACGTCGGAATCAATCGCCCGGTGCCGAAATGTGGTGGATCGCTTATCAGCGAACTATACGTGATAACGGCTGCCCACTGTACCACCGGCAAACCACAGTGGCAGCTGTGAGTAGAATCATTACAGATCGTTTTATGAAATATAAAACAACACACTGCTATCCTTTCTGTACGCTTGCAGTCTTTTCGCCCGCTTCAATGAGTTCAACACGACCAGCAACGAAAATTGTACTTACATTGATGAAGAGGAAATCTGTCGGTATGACTATGCTATAGAATCGGTCATCCCCCACCCGGATTACGGTAGGAATCAAAATTCTCAGCCGAATGATATCTGCATCCTGAGGCTTGCCACGGCAGTAACGTTCAACTTTTTCGTGAAGCCAATCTGCTTGCCCCTTGAAACGGACGTACAGGGGCTTCCCGTTGTGAAACATAACTTCACCGTTACTGGATGGGGTGAAACGGAAAATGGTGCGCTCGACAAGCGGTTGAGATGCAGAATTGATCGACATTTGAAAAGAATAATTTTACATTTGCCATTTTCAGCAATGCGAAGTGAACTTCAGCTGCATGTAGTAATACCCGGATTGGACAATACGGTCTGTAACTCGGTTTATAAAGTTGCCAACGTGACACTATCGGATAAGCAGCTTTGTGTCGGTGGACTAAATGGTACCGACTCGTGCCGCGGTGATTCTGGAGGACCTCTTATGCGGAATGTGTCGAATATCTGGTATTTGGCAGGAGTCGTCAGCTTTGGCGCCCGGCTATGTGGAACGGAAGGCCTTCCCGGCGTGTACACTAATGTGGAGAAGTACTTGAGCTGGATCGAAGATATAACGTTCGTAGAGCAATATTGGTAATTTACTAAGGCAAATCTTAACAATTACAGCACTTCAATTCTTTTGAGTACTTCGATCATCCAACGTGTAATTGAAACTCAGTAGATTTATTGGAAGCAGAGAAATCAATATCAATTTTAAAGAATAGAATAAGTTCGTCTATTTTAAGATGTAAATGAGCAATTTATTAATTTATTTTATTTATTTGTGTATTTCAAATAATGTCGTATGACCATAAGCACGCAATTGAATTTAAAAAAAAAATCATACCTTTTGAATTATTAAAACGTTGGACCCAGCTTACCGTTTCTCCTTGCCGCATTGTTTCCATCAGATCAGAGCAATGGATCACTGCTGTCAGGGATAGGTTAAGTTTAAGGAGATGGATGGCTCATTAAGTTCTGCAAACTTTTGATAAAAATAATTTTTGAAACAGACATTTCATTCTTCAACGTGGTAACAAATTTAGGCTCGTTATGGGCGGTAATACAATTTTATAACGTTAGTGTCAGCTGTTACCACTTAGTCCGACGAATGATATTTATGAATGGGACCAGCTGTCGTTCGCAAAAGTTACAACGTTTAAGTTGAAATCCAAACTCTGGGTCCTGCTATTAAATTTGTAATATTGTGCCAGTGCTTTATAAACAATATTCAATTTCATTCAATCATCATCTGGAATTTATTCACATGAACTATCAATCTGGCCTATAAAATTTGATTTGACGATTTATTACAAACTTTAATCTATTTTTGTGTAGGTGAAAAATTTAATAATAATAAATTCAAAAATCGGAGGTGCGCTAAAAATTTGTGAAGTAGCGAAAATAACTTGAAAGAGGCAATTTCATACTTTTTTTCCATCTCACTTCTAATGTACAGTACAGTAATTTAGCTGGAGGTGAAAATGGTCACACAGTTTTACGACTTTTCGAACCCAAGAAAACCACAAACCATATTGAGCACCCATTTCACTTTCATCACAAAAACTTTGGTCATAAAAATTAGCACTTACTATACCTAGTTCGATTCATCGCCTTTTCATGTGCGGTCGTTTTTGGCCTTAAAAATGTTTTTTTTTCTTGGCCGCGCGACCATGCCAAGTCAGGTGGTATTTTTTTCTTGTTGACGCAATGAGGAATTTTTATAGGTCAGCTGTGCCCGCTTTTTACTGACAAGTGAAATTAACTTTAACAATTTGTGGAGGCACCACTGCAGCGCTAATACGGCTTAAAGAAAATTTGAAATATCTTCCAAAAACAACTTAATTACTTTGGCATTAAAGAAATTTGCATTCAATCTTCGGTTTTACCTTGGTGAGAGTTTACGATAATGAATTCTCCATAAGTATACTTCGAGTTACTTTCAAATGCTGAAGTGAACGAAATTTCAGATTATAACATTGGCGAGGTTAATTAGGAATGGAAAAAGTTTTTTAATTTCACCAAAACAATGTGACATGGCTTCACCGCATGACGTAAACGGAAAAGAGATTTTTTTACAGCAGATTTATTGTTTTCTGGTCACATGTACTATTACAGCAATATTAAATTCTCTGAATAACAAGGAGTGAGGTTGGGATAGCTAATCATTATCTAATTGAACGTCAGCAGCAAATTTTTGCTTGAACATTTGCTTCAAGTATTCTATCAGCTATCGCGTCAACCAAAGTGTACGATGGCGCTGCATACAATATTTTCATATTAAATTATCCACTTTACTGAAAAAGCACTGTCACACTGAAATTGTCTCATAACTGATAGGCTCCAACCAAGTTTTATATTCCCAGAGGCGCACGGAGAGCAATGCCGTTCGGGGGGCAATTATTCTCCGTCGCGAACGGGACTCCTAACGTAAATATGACATAACAAATGGTGAGCTGCATGATAAATCATCCACCATCAACGTAAAATTCCGCATTGAGTGTGCGGCCAAAGTAGTTCCGGCAGCAATCTGACCTGAACAATGCACAGTGAAAAACCGTTTGGTGTTGTCATCGAAACCTGTGTTGCTTAAGAAGCAAATGCCTCGTGGTGGAAGCTTATCTACTCCGGAAAATGTAAAACACCCCGCTGAAAGGCTGCGTTTGCTTCCTAGGGGTTATAAATTTCCTGTATCCGTTGGAAAACGTAAGTTGTCTAGACACTTCCTCATAGTCTCTTGCATTGTTTACGATTAGAAAATGAACTCATCTAACTTGCTACAAAGTTGGTATCGGACGCAAACTATGCCGTGAAGAGCTTTGTACAGTTCTTACATGGAATTTATTGAAAGTACCTAAAGTAATCAGTTTTGTTTAACGAACGCTGAGCTTGGGTTCATATTTTTATAATTTTACTATAGCCACCGAAGTGATGTTCAACACATTTCTAGTGTTCCACTAATATTAACACTAAATATTTTTCCTGTACATATCTTGTCTGTGCCCCATTAAAGGATCTATTGTTAATCAAGATCCATCGCAGGCAGCACCCCCTTCCGGGAACACTAATGAATCAGTACCATATTGGATATGATTTCATCCTTGTTCTGCTACGATCAATCAATTCTATTCTATTATTCTATCTATCTAAAGAACCGTTTGAATTTCATATTCATTGATACCAATTTGCAGTAGTATATTGTCATTTTTTAAATTCGAATATAGTCATTGCTGTGTTTCTTGGAGCATTCTTTTTTAATTTAATTTCCAACTTAAACTCGCTGTCTGAAACAACCGATGCTATCCATATTCGATTGGGACAATTTTTACACCAAAAGAAAACTATAATTTTGCGAAAGGTGTATGAAGCTTAAAACTGCGAGTTTTTCCTATAACTTTTCCAAGTGAAATGTTTCGGGAGGATGCTACAAACGAAATTCAACGCATTACAAACATTTCCCTGCCATTTTGTCTAAAAGGAAATTCATTCGTTGTCAACATCAATTCCTGCAACAAAGCCATGAAACTTTTCAAGTACAACTGGGGAGATATTTTTTGCCAGTAGATTGTGGCTACACCCAACAGAGACACGAAAACTCGAAGTGCTAACGAATTTACCTCTAAAAAATGTATCAAATATGCCATATTGGTAAAAATGTATCAAATATGCCAAATGTATCAAATATGCCATATGGTTGGTGTTGCTCAAGAATCATTTGAACAAAATTAGTTTATATGCAATTAGGTCACAATCTTCTGTATTAGTAGGAAAAAGCGCTGGTCAACTGAAACTAACTCAAAAAGCCATGCTGTATAGAAGATATTCCGGGGCAAAACTGATCATCGGGAAAATATGGAATTCTACTTGGAAGTGATTTCGACGGTATTTGGCTTCTATGTTTACCGTGTTTCACTTGTCTGAATGGCAGATTTTAAGTTCAAAGCGAATATTCAAGCAAATCGATTTTTATATAAACCAGATTATTGTTGTTGTTTAGTTTTTTTTAAACTGGCATCTTTTGAATTAAAACGTAGATTTGTGGAACAATGATAGAGTCAGCCATACCTGTTGACATAAAAAATTTGAATATGATTCCTGCACAAAACACAAAATGTATCTTCTTATTACTTCCGTGGTAACCATAGTCATTGTGTTTGAGAATCGCAATCCAGGTACAATATTTCCAATAAATGAAATTTTTAAAAAAATCCGTTTGTACTTTAATAAACCTTTTTTATGAGTTTGTAATCTTTCATGCAAACAAAAGCTTATGGGATTAATTGGTTTGTTGTGAAAAATAAAATAAAATCAACAATGTATGTGACCAGTTTCACCGAACTAAATGAGATGTTTACGAAGAACTCTTTCATTCCAAGGCACAAAAGTGCTTTTAGCAAAGTAATTTTCACATAATACAATGTCAGTTACACGATATTTCCGCATTACCAAAAATACCACCTCAGCATACAAGCCCGGCCTGGCTTCAATGACTTACCAGTCATAGGTTCAAAATGAGGAAAAAATGTCCCGCATAATGTCGTGCGTGCTGAAATGGAACATAATCCGCATCGCAAATCCCAAATTTTTCTTAACCCAACGTTAAGCTAGAGCATGTATTTGTTGCTGGCTGCTACATATTTTCATGTACGCACAACTTTTCCTCTCCAATTTTATTTTCTTTTCTTGCTGTCTAGTTCGACATAAACATGAGCCTGCCACTTTTACATGCTTCGAGTGCATGTGTGTCAATATAAAGCAGTGTCGCTTTCCTTGGCTTTAGAAATTTCCCAGAGCAATTACTTTTAAAAACAAGTAAAAACATTACATTCTAAGTTAAGACAGGTTTAGTAGTTATGTTCCAGCTATAAAAAACTAGAATGTAAGTTTCAAGTTAAACTCCATCTCATTTTAACATTGATAATCGTTCGAGCAGGTTTATTTTATGCGTCCCATTTTACTTTTCTCTTCATGTCAGTTTTGGGAACAAAGAATTTATGTGTACTTTTCGATTTAGATTACGATTTAAACCAGGATAAACATCATCAAACCTGTAGCGGATCGTTTGAACAGAATTATTTTAACACAAGAATAGCAAATGATGATGATAGCCATGGCAGTGAGCGTGTTAACAAACAATGATCATGGTGTGTATTTATATGAAATGAATATATAAAAAAAGTTGGACACATGGTTGAACCGGTTTGGGTGTCATTTTTGGTGGTATATAATTTGACTGTCTTACTGCTAAACACTAAATTGATTCTGTAACTGTATTTTTTCTGTCAAGTAGTTATCGGTAACAGGAAACTTTATTGCTGATATTTGAACGTGAGTTTGCGATACTCTTTTTGGCGACGATCTATTAAGCAGTAACATCAAATTTAGTTTCACTTTTTTAAACTGGTTTACACAAATAAACATGATTTTCTTAACATACATTATTTTGGCTGACACGGGAAGCAAGTTTATTCTAATATTATCATGCTCTTGGTTGGTGTTGTCGAAATAATAATGTTACATTAAGAAATAAATATCTACCTGTGTTTAGTTGCTGCTTCTTACTGCTTTCGCAATTTAAACTAATGAATGTAACAGCCATTATTATGGTAGCTACAAAAACAAATCCAATGTACCTTTGTAAAACCATCGTAAGAATTGAATTGCCTTCACTGTGATACTTCGCCTTCTCCCTGAATATATTTTATAGTGTTTTGATGGTGATCAGTATGCTTACGATTGTTTCAGAAATCCAAGTGTTATTGCGAGAGATTTCTTATCCTAGAATAAGACATCATGTTCTCGCACTCGAAACTCAATAGCCTCTAATGTCAATAATTTTAAATCATTCGATATCTCTCCACTTTTTAAAGCAAATTTTTTGTCCACGGCTTTCTTCATGTCAGTTCTTCATCAATGAAAACGATTCTGGATCAAGAGATTTGCTTTTATATCTATATTAAATCCGAGCATCTGATGCCTTTCGTAAATTTTTAAATTACTGTCATCTTCTGTAGGAACAAAGTTCATTTTATATAATCTGCTCGACACATTTAGGCTTGTAAGTTTGTGAAGATTGGTTTGCTTGGAACATCTTAGTAAACTTTAATCAAATTGAAAATAAAAAACAGTTTCTTTTTAAAAGGTAGTTTTTCATAAAGTTTCACCAATAAATACTTAGACTAGTTTGCTGTTTTTGGTTTGGTTAGAAAGATTTTTACCGTCGTTGTCGTTCGTCTCTGACAAAAGGTTTTTATTGATTATATTTGATTTATTATTCAAATAGTAAAGGTTATCAATAACCCATGTATTATTTTTATGGGGGCGATTTTTCGCAAGTTTATGCATATGGGTTAAATACCAATGCACAAAGTAACGTTATCCGATGGGATAACATATTTTCGTATAAGAAAAATACTTTGTTTATTCTATTCTGGGAAAACAAATATACAAATCAAAATTATTGTAAATTGTTTTCGAGCTGTGCTTGCTCTAACTTTTTCAATACCCTTTTTTAAGTAAACGCATAAAAGGAGTCTAAAGTTATCCGTCGAATTAAACAAATGAAAACAAATAGACTGACAGAAAAATCGATCTAAAACTTAATAGAAACTATGCATGCAAAATAAATCTATAATACAATACACATAACAAAATGTATACAAATCCTGTCGGGATTAATTTAGCTACCTAAGCATCTTTACGCTATACGATCTGTAAGATCACAAAACTCCATGTCCTACAAGACAAAAGAGACTTTTATTCTTAGATTTAGGTTTATATCGCGGCACCTTTCAACAAACGTTTCAGTTAGCCTTAAGCGGGTATTATATTCACATCATAATTATGAACATTTTCTTTTCTGACGAAATCTTTTTGCTTCTGGTAAACATGGTATCCCTGGCAATAGAATCTCGCATTGGCTCGTCTGTTGTACCAACCCGCAATATTATCGTCTGAGCACCATCAAACTGTACGCACGGCAGATTAAAAGATGTTGTCACGGTGTCCATTTTTGGTCATTAGCAGATAGGTATGCTACGATATTCATGAAGCTCTAACCAAGTGGCTTAAGATTATGGGACCATGGACAATTTTATCTTATCATTCTTTTTTTACATACAACCATAAGCATGACAATCAGTAATTACCCGTAGGTTTATTAGAATGAGCATTAAACGATGAATACGTTCTATGAAATCCGTGAATATTATGCCTAGATCTTCACTACAGATCTTTTTCGTTGCACAGATCGGATCGACATTGTTTTTCCTTGACGCCATAGCGCATTTTTTGTACAATTCAATTTTTTTTAAATGGTCTGCAAGAGTATTAAAATAGCATATTGAATAGAATTGTGTGCTGAAAGTGTTTTTATTCACTATTTAAAAAAAGTAAATAACGTTTTTGTTAAGGAAGCATAACATATTTTAATCGATTGGTGGTGTGCTTGATGGGAATAGATGTTGGTTGACAAAATTTGCGATTGAAATAATACTAAATTTATTATTTCAAAGATCTCCATGTACGTTTCACATGCGAAGGGACTGAAGCAAACTCGCCTATCATAAAGTGATAAAACACTGTTAATCATACGATGTGTGTAATGTGTACTGCTTCTTTGAGAGTAGCGAATCAGAAAATATTAGTGTTAGAGACAGTCCGGAACTGCGAACCCGGACTCGCTCTAACAAGCACCTGTCAAAGATAGGAACTTAATAGATGGAAAAAATTATATAAAAGCGTGGAAAACAGGCAACGGGTCTTTCAGTTACAAACAAATCGGTGTAATAAAAAGATTAAAGTTTTGGTTGCTTCCCAACCACTGTTGAGACTTCCTAAAATTTGTTATTTTTTTACTTTTGTTTGTAACAATTAGGGATAGTGCTGAAATTGATCGGAATTCTTGTTCACTCAGATCATGCATGATTAATCTGATTAATCTGATTGGACATGGTCTGGTGAATAGAGCGGGTGGGGTACGTGAGGCCGCGCGTTGTCCTTCGGCAGAATGACTTTGTCGTGCATCTCCGCGTATTGAGGTCGTTTTTCTTTTAAAGTTCGGTTTAACTGCATCAGTTATATCCGATAACCTCTTCTTATGTTTGGCTTGCATCCACGTCGATCAAGACCACACAGATTTTTCAACTTGGTGCACCGCCAATGGCCTTGTTCTGTGTGTTCCGAAATGTTGTGTTATCTCATTTAGTCGTTCTTCGAATAAACTGATACACAACTATACCCAGAATGGCTTGCCGCTTCGACGCGTGTCGGTTGTTGAAGACCTTGGGGTGTGGCTTGATGACCGGCTTTCTTTTGCGCCACACCTTGAGTCTGTGATCGAGCGCGGAAATAGGATCTTTAGCCTGATTACCCGCATGGCTTCCGAGATTCGAGATCACTTGTGCCTGCGGGCAATGTATTGGTGCTGGGTACGTCCAACCTTGGATTACGGTTGCGACATCTGGTCTCCCGCTGGTGTCACGGGGCTGGCTAGGTTGGACAGGGTGCAGAGGAAATTCACTCGGCTAAGGCGTCTTTTGAATGACCACAGCGCTTCCATTCCTCCCTATCCTGCGCGGTGCCAACAACGCTCGCTCTTTGCTTATTACCAACATCCTTCTCTCTAATATTTACCCCCTTTCCCTGCTTGCGGCTCTTCCTCTTACTGTACAGTTCTACCAACTCCGCGAGCGCCCACCCTTATTCATCCCCACCCGCCGCTCCTCGTTCGCTCAGAACGATCCTTGGCCGCGAGCCCAGCATGCCTTCGATGCCGTAGGTGATCTGTTTGACCACAACTTATCCATTACTAGTTTTCGTTCTCGTCTATTGTACCCTTCATTGTATCCGTTCAGGTACGGTCACACGAGACGAACCCTGCTCGAATTTGAACGCTCGGCGAACCTTTTCTTGAATGTGTTAGTGAATCGAGCAGAGTTCGAGAACCTTTTTCGAGCAGAAAAGGTTCACCAATTTTGGTGGATAGCACGAACCTTTGCCTCGAACCTTTTTGATGTTCCGTTCGATTTCTTACCAACTATCAATGAAACTACATCAAAGATTCGTTACGTGTGAACGCTAAAAGGTTCGGCGAACCTTTTTTTGGCATTCGTTTGTAATAGTGTGCGAAAGGTTCGCTATCAAAGGTTCGTCTCGTGTGACCGTACCTTTCCTCTTTTCCTACCTCTTAATTGTTAGCCACCCTTTTCCTATCATTTGCGTTTCGTGTGATTGTTGTTGTGGCGGTACTATTGTTTCGGCAGCGGACATTTTCACCCCAACGCAGTTTTCGATTTTTATATCTCGAAAACGGCTGAATATGTTTACAAAAAAAAGGGTTTTCTTAAATTCCAAAGTTATCTGAAACAAAAATTTCTGAATTTCGGATCAGTTCCAAGAACCAACTTGACTATCTCTAGAATGTTTCTTAGGGGTAATTTTGACCCCTACTTGTATAATGCTATAACTTCACTATTTTTGAAAAAAAATCATATCCACGAACTGTTACTTTTTCGTGTATTTGTTGAGTGTCTTTTGACGTTTTTTGTTTTTCGATGCATTTTGGTAAGTAAAATTGGTCAAAATTGAGTATTCTTCAGCTTTTATTTACTAAAACTTTTAATGTAAATGTAGAAAAAAAACTGTACGCTAGAAAGTTAATATGTTAACATGTCGAAACTAAAATCTTATTTTTGCCATCACAAATGACTCCATAAATTGGCCTACGCCAATTCCCATAGAAACGTATCGCGCATAACACTTCGAAATGCTCGCGTACGGAATGACGGAACAAAGCGTAGGTCGGAAACAACATATGCAAAATGTTAAATTCTTTATCTTCAAGGTCAATTTGTGCCGTTATCTGTTAATTTAAAATATGAATTTATTTTTCAAAGGTGGCCTAATATATAAATATTATAGCGCACACTTTTTTTTTAATTTACATGATACGTTCTGAAGAAATTAAAGTTGAAAAGGATTAAATTTCGATTCACATCGATCTTCCTTGCTTTACATCGAGCTAGCAGAACGATGAAGTGGTACACCAAAAAATTAAAAACGCCTAAAGATAGTCAATAACAATACTTAAACGTAACAGTCATGGATTTGAAAAATCTTTAAAAATAGTGAAGTTATAGCGTTTTCAAAGTAGCGGTCAAAATGACCCCTAAAAAGCATTCGGGCAAGTTTCCAAGTCAATGTATTCTAGTGTTAAAGCGCCAAAAACTACCACGGTACGTAATTTTACTAACTAAAACTAAAACGCTGCAGCAGCTGTTTCATTGAAATTTAAAAAGAAAAGTAGCACTTCCCACAAAAGGGGATAATTCGGCTCGAAATTCGACATTTTCCAGATAATATAACTACATTATGCAACAATGAAATCACCAATTTGACGATACAGTTTGTTTACTATATGTTTTACTAAAATAATGACGATTCAGATAAGTCGAAATCGACCAACTGTCATTAAAGCGATATTTTTTGACACACAGCGAGAACTTAGTTGCAGCCCTAATACAACTGGTGTTGGCAACTATTTACTTTCATACTGCCGTTGAATCTTTTCTAAGCCTAATGTAAATGGACTTAGAGTCAACCGCAACTAAATAGCAAAATATATTTCAGACAGTTTTCCCAAGCATCGGTAAATAGAATCTAAAATTATCACACACTCACAGAGTGTATGAGGTTGCGTGTCCCTCGGAATGGAAAATAGAGGGTTTATTCTTTTTATCGAGAGTGACCTTATGTACCACAGCGCTGAAGGTCGCGGGAGAAAAAAATCAAGCCTCCTCACCATAACCTTATTCCATTTATGTGGCAAGCAGCAAGTGTTTCAGTTGTTTCAGAAACAAACGAAAAACATGTGAGAAAGGGTGCATGGGCTGGAAACACAAGCACCACATCGCTTCGTTCGAAGAATCTGTTTTAATTAACATAATCGCATTAAACCAGGTGGGCAATGTCAAGTACATCCAACGTGCGCCAGTTTGAGTTTTTTTTTTTGTATACACAACACCGATTTGCTCTTTTCTATCGCCGCCCAGTGACCGTCAATGGTACAAAAAAAATCAAATTCTCCCCATGTTTTGTTTGTGTCTTTTTGTGAAAAGATTTAACATTTAACATGATGTTTGCGGAGATTGATTCTAGGAAATTGTGTGAAGGATTTTAAGTCGATGGGGAAAGAAGACCCAGTAGATTCCCGTACATTTTCACAGCTCAGACCCAAGTGCAGTTATTGTTTTTAAAAGTTGTGTGGTTGGACTTTTTTTTTTTAAATTACATGTATTACCCACAATCAAGTATGACCAACGAGCGCTTTTGGAAGCTTTAACAGCATTTATTAATATTGTTTTATTTGCCGATCGACTGAATTGAGATTCAGTTTAGTACTCTAAGTAGATAAACAGTCTATGTTTGTTATTTGATAGCATTCTGAATAAAACAAACACTTTACAAACTGAGCTAAAATACATTTCAAAATATTAGGTAAAAAACAGTGCACGTAGACATATTAATTTATTTCATTCTATTTTACCGCAAAATCATACTCGTTTTTATCATAAAACCCATAAAATTCATATTGCTCTGGAATATTTTTCTGACAGTTATAATTAAACTTCTTTAAAATTAGATGTAAAAAGAACGCGATAGTTTCTGTTTGAAACATGAAAAAATAAAACCACGTACAAGCCCCTTGTTAATAAAAATCTCACTTGATATTCACTCGTCATGGACTGGATAGCAAAACTGTGTCTGCCGAAGACAAAAGCCGCTTATCAGCATACGCAACCGTTTTATGGTCTTAACTCGACATGCACGAACAAACAGTGCGAGCACTACAACGAGTCGTAAACCTTCTTTAAGCTCTGAGAATCGGTTGTTATCTTTTGCCCTGCTGCGAAAGCATACAGCTGGCAACATTTGCTCAAGAATATCCAAAAAGTGTGTCGCTTCGGCTCAGGCGTCTATTTTTAGGTGACTTTTCGTCGGATCTGTTTGAATGTGTTTTTGGTTTTGTTGTTATTTTTAATGTTTCCGTCAACCGAACAGCATTCGAAAGTCACAGGTTTGACATCCTTGTGGGATAGGCAATACGAAGATGTGCTGCAGGTAGTACTCCAAATGTTCAGCTTTCGGGCGCTTTTACAATTTTCTGTAAAAGCCAAGCATTAGTTTTGATGAATAACTCCATAGATTCATTTTTTCTCATGCAAATGTACACACTTTCCTGAACTAGGACATTCAAATCCACCAAAAAAGTGCAGAATATTGTACAGCACTGAGAAAAGAGCTGCAGAATACATATAATGAAAAGCCAATGTTTTGGTTGGTGTCTATGTAGAACTACGGAAGGTTCTTCAGACCTGTTGTTTTCGATCTACGTCAGATAAATTTATATCTAGCTACAAAAAAACTTTTATGTTTCTGATGTTTTAAAACTACCAATCAGGCTTCCACATAATATATAATCGGGCTTCTTTTTCTTAACTAATTCTGGTTTTTCATAATTAAAACTGGTTTTATTTGAAATTCTAGTTAATTTTCTGACTGACTGATTAAATGGTTGCTCGGGAAAGGTATTTTTCTATTATTTTTCATAGAAACACATATTTAGCAACACACTTTGACAATATGTTTTAACATTGAAGCCTTCTACTATAAGCTTAATGCATACTTAAAACCAGTGGGTAATTTAGCCTAATGCTGATCCATCTATCATTTTCTCTTCTTGCGCAATAGCTTTGATCATCGAATGAATAATTCAATATACCTTCGAATGCGTTCCATCATCCAACATCAAGTTCAGTCTTGGATTTAAACTTTGTTGGGCAGCAGAAAAAGAAATGATAGGATGTGATTGCAAGTTTGCTTTTCTACATTGGTGACCGCTTGGCTGATGCATAGAACGTAGCTAACCAACCGCAGCTTTTCGTCAATTGCTTCGGACTGGTATACTTATTGGCGGAGATGCGTTTTGCCATTCCTTTTAAAACAAAAATCAAAGCTAAAAGGTTTCGTTAAACTGGATCAAAGAAAATTCAAACGGAGAGTTCGGATTTGGTTTTTCATACGCTTTTAACAAGAATCCGTGAGTAGATAAGCTATAATGCTTTGGTAAAACGTTTCGGGATCTGTATTTTTTACAAAATGTAGTAGAGTAAGTGCTCCTATAGTGGTGCTAGTACCAATAGTGGATGTAGTGGAATAAAATTCTAGTTCTACGACGAAATACATACAATGGAGATATTTGTTCTTCTATGAAATATTCTTTGATTTTCTGCGGGGTATTCAAAAAATAAACCTTCCCATTCCGTAATAAATTAAGGCTCCAAAATAAAAATTGTCTAAACAGGTCATCAGGTATGCCATGATTTCCTTAAGGCTATAAATCGCTACAGAATGTATTGGTTTATGAGAGTTAAGTGAGGCCAATGCCAATTGCGTCACATTTGCTAATGTTTTAAATATGCTTAAAAAATAAGTCACACTCAAAATATATTCAATCGTTTCCGAGTACTACCACCACTATAGAAACACGATACTACAACTATAAGAACCATACCAACATTAAAGGAGGAACCAATTCGGAAGAAATATAAGCTTTTTAAACAGTTTTCTTGCATTCACCTTCCCGGATGTCGCAAAAATTGAATCGGACAGAGATAAAAGACAGGTGATCAGTAATGAAAGAGTGTGCCAGCAACACCAGCATATTTCGCTCCCAGATTATGACTGTGCGTTGGCGATCCCGTTCTGGCCCACTTGAACAGATAGCGTGCTGGTCTCCTTCAGCAGCTCTCCCGGGAGAGCGCTGTGTGACATTGAGAGATCGCATGTTGTGCTCACTCGCAGCAGTGCTGAAGAACGAGAGTACTTTCTCAGTGCTCATAGCAAACGTTAAAACAGATTGCAGCCTCACTCTTACTCCTTGATAATTGGTACTCGGACATCGCGATCCTGTTCACTGCAAAGCAAAACGAGTTGCGCCAGATCCTGCAGTAACAGGCAGTGGATTTCTACTCCTTCCTTAAGTACACTCCGACTCAACTAACTTAATAACAATTTTCATATAAAAGAATAAATCCTGTTTTCTCTGTTCATGTAATACGTAAAAGTATAAAATAAATTAAATGAAAAAATAAATTTTCAAAACAACAGTTTTTCCTTAAACGTACTAAAAAATAAAAAATAATGTAAGTTAAATGACATATGTATTTATGTATCAGTTTTTTTGTTTTTGTCTTTATTCGCATAGCATCGTAGATGGCGATCGAACTGAGAGCAATCTCGATGCAATGCGAATAATGATCAAAACGAAAAACTGATACATAAATACATATGTCATTTAACTTACATTATTTTTTATTTTTTAGTACGTTTAAGGAAAAACTGTTGTTTTGAAAATTTATTTTTTCATTTAATTTATTTACGTGTATTTTTAATGATTTACGGTGAAAATAGATGTTTTCCAGAAGAAAAGTTGTGTTTCGATCATAATTGGTATAAATATGTGAAAAATTGTGTTCTTAACTCTTATAAATTACATCATATTGTTAGTTACATTACTAAATGCACCGCTATTGGTACCGTTACCCTGTTAAAACATATTTGCTAGGTTTTTTGTTAAAAAAAATTACGTATCAGAATAAATAGTTTCATTTAATAGTATCCACCAAACGAATGGTGGAATTGGATTACCCCAAACAAAATTTTTCACGTCGGCAATCGCACAGTTCTAGTGTTTTGAAAGTACGCTAGAACACGTTTGCAAACGTAACCATTTCACGGCAATCCTGTAATCGGCCTATCGTAAAATCGAATTTCCAATTCCGTATCGATTTCGATTTCCACTTTTTATAAGTTGTACAGCCGTTGAATACAAATGAAAAGCAACTAACGAAGCTCAAAAGAACCTACATACTTCTTGGTTTCTGTTGACAGTGTTTCCAGCCTTGTTTTACAGAGTTTCCATCATTGTAGATTGTCGTAAAGAATACTTTTCTTTTTCAACCATTTTGTAGCTTGGTTTCAGTTTTCCAGATGCCTTAAGATAAACGAACACGAATGAAGCTCATAATAAAACAACCAAATAATTTTGAAAAACGAAATATTACTTTGATATTGCTTTATCGTTATTAATTGTCACCTTTAACACGTTCCGTATCAAAAATAATACTATAAACGGACGAGTCCTATTATTCACTAACAAAGAAGGACGCATGCGAGAAGCAAAAAATAAAAATTAAGTCAGCCGTTATATTTACCATTCGTCAGCATTTGATCAACTAATCATATCTTACACAGAAAAAAGTTATGCATCATAAAAAAGTGCTATGTCTAACACGAATAATCGCATATCTTATCGCATATCGGGAATATATTTTCTTTTGCCTTGTTTTGGTCTAATCGTTCCATTTAAAGTGCCTACGAAGCACTTGTATTGTATATTTTTACTTACTTAAAGAAATTATTTTTAGTCGTTCGTAATATCGGAGTGTGCATGATTTGAGATTCGATCCCCCACCCGTGCCGTGGGGTTTAATATTAACACTCTGACGGCCGGCTACATCTATAGATATAGGGGTGGCTGGGGTAATACGCACCCCTGAAGCAATACGCACCCTTTCCCATTTCCATTGAAAAACGAGTTTTCAATGCGTAAAAAGTAGTCATCCTGCAAGATCAACCTGAAATTTGGTCACCCTGTGAGTTTGATAGCTCTACATCAACAGAAACGCGAAATAAACGCAAAACAAAATGATTCTCAGCTCAGACAGTTTTTGTTATAATGTGACTTACCATTTCGCTAAGGAATATTAAGTGCAAAAACCGATATTTACCCACGAGGAATACGAAATTTAGTGAATTGAGAATCAGTGCTTGAGACTATTCATGAACATTTCGGAAAGTATGCAAATTTACTCATATTTTAGTTAAAAATGTGTTCAACAATGAATGGGGGCAATATGCACCCAGTATGTCGGGGTAAAATGCACCAGTTTGTAAACAAACTATCTTTATTTGACGGTGCATGTTGCCTCGTTGTTGTGGTGCGTATTGCCCCTTTGTTGTGGTGCGTATTACCCCTTTGTTGTGGTGCGTATTGCCCCTTTGTTGTGGTGCGTATTACCCCTTTGTTGTGGTGCGTATTACTCTTAGCAAAGGTGCGTTTTGCCTCAACCAGATACAGATCGATCAAAAATTGAACTTTTTCAAAACTGAAAAAAATACGTTTTTCTTAGCAAAAAAAGCAAACATTCCTGAATTGGTAACTAGTTTGAACCTTTATGAATCCTATCCAGTGATAAAATCAACAATCAAGAGCCAAGTTGTTAGAAAATTTTATAGTTTTCCTTAAGGGGTGCGTATTACCCCATCCACCCCTAATGGCTCCGTATCAGTTTGCATCCGATCACATCATTTTGGTGTGCTGTCAACGCTGTCACCAGACACGCACCACAGACTACTGGATGTAAACAAATATCAAATGAAAAGTAAACAAATTTCACAGGGCCCGTTACGTTCGTACGTAAATTGTAATAAAGATTGAAAAAGAATCATTAAACAGGGCGGTCAGATACGGAGGAACTAGTGCAAACGTGCCGGTCGCAAAGCGTTGCGACACTGTGAATTGTGCGGCCGTCAAAGTGTTAAAAAAAGAAGCAATATAGTGGATAAGGAAACGTGGTATATTTAAAAACAAGCGTATGAATAACGATATGTGAATCGTGTCATATTGTTGATGAATTTATAGATAAAATTGAAAATCGAATACAAATCGAAATAGGATCGAAAATTATGAAACAAATCAAAGCTATAGTATTCTTTTAAACTTTTTGTATTAGATATGTAACCAAATAAGCGAAAATAACAGAATTTATTATTATTATATAGTGTAATCATTGCATACATGTTTCTAGTGTTGTCAGTATAGTCAATCTCTCGTAATACAATTGAATTCATCTTTGTTCTTTTGGTATAGAATTATTTAGGATAATGAAAATGTCTACATAGCTCCAAATACCCGACATGGGCCCCGAAATAAATTGATCCACCTCTGGGTTTAGATTTAACATTATAAAAGGGAACCCTCAACTGGTTAGAAGCCATAAAACATGTTGACCAGACTTTCGAAAAAGTTTTGCTCTTTATTTTCCACCGGTTTTTTACCTGCTCAAAATCACCAACATGATAAAAAAGGATTAATATTCAGTTCAAGTCAATCGTATTTCGAGCCGATTAGAGTTCGTTTTGGAAAGATAGATAGACTTGCTACGAACGGTAATTGCTTTTGCTGTCAGTAATTTTGGAACTTTTTCTGGTTTCATAAAACAAGAAATAAAACAAATTCTAAAAATGTCAGGCTGCTCACTTATGTCGTTGCATCCGTTCAATGGGAATTGCCATTTTTTACCAACGTTATTTTAGTTTTTACCACCAAAGATTATCATTCTTCAAAGAGTTCTTTTCATGGAATTGAAGCTTATACGAGCATGTATAGAAACTCAAATATCTCGGCACGTTAACGATCACAGACCAACTTTCACGACATTAAGTTGTGGTGAAGCTATGTTACATAATCAGTAAAGTTTGATGAAGCAATTTTCATAGAGCCACAATTTTGAGCTCAAGCGTGTTGGACGAAAGCTTCGAGAACAAGAAATTTAATATTCAGCCGGTTGATCTATTTTTTGAACATTCGATCAAAATACTTTGATGAAAACTTTGTGTACGAGACATGGGTGACGATTACTTCATTATTTTTGCGATGCTGAAAAGTTTTGCTATAGTCCCGGAGTCACAACAGATAAAAACTAGTAACAACAGTCCGTGTATCAATTTAAAATGTACCAATGTAGGCTATACACCATACTTATCAGGAGTACCCGATACAAAAAATTAGGAAAGATTATATTTTTGATACTGCTAACTATAAATATTTATTCGTTTTTTAAGTAGATCTACAATTAACATTAAATGACTGAAACACTAGTTATCCGAAATGCAATCATATCATCTATCTGTTATATGTAGGATCATATGAAATAAAAGCTATTTTTGGATAAAGAAACAATTGTGCTTCACCACAAGCAATACATACAAGCAGTCTTAATTACAATTTATATCTTTCAGTGCCCTTATTGCTTGTCTCCCAGCCAGTGTTACCGTACGAGACGGGTGTCTAAGTTCATCAGGTTCCAAACAGTGTTCGGCAAACAACTGAAATGGAGTCGAGTGAAAGTAGGTCCGAAAACAAAACCAAGAGAAATGGAAGTCATTTTGGATACGACAAATTGCTTTCCTGGTTGGTGCTCCGCCTGCAACTATTGGCTATGCTGCTGTCGTATCTACTGTTGTTACTCCTAGAGTCGGTCATGACTTCTTGTCTCAGGGCTATGGCTGCAGAAGATGGTTGAAGTGAGATGTTTACAGACTGTTTCATAGATTTGTTCCAAATCGTCAACCGATGCGTTCTAAATATCTTTAACCTTTGCACTGTTTTCCACAATTGTAAAAGGCTTCACTAGTGTGTTTCATATCGATACCATTTTTGAACAAGCAAAAAAAATTGAATGTTTGTAGCTTATGATCTTGTTGAAGCTAATTAATAGATAAGCTCTTCTTAATTATTCATCCAATAACATTATTGATATGAACAAGCAGATAAATTTGACAATTAAGGTGTTCATACTTCTGTTCCATAATTTAGTATATGCAAAATGTGTAAATGGGGAAAACATGCATTTAACACTTTTCCTAAAATAAATAACATGCACACTATGAGGCAAGCTTTTTTACTTATGGTTTCATATCGTGTTGTTAAAATTCAGTCATTTTGTAGCATTACATTTCGATTCGTTTAACTTAAACCATAATTGATTCAAATAACAACAATTACTATTGCTGCTTTTTTTTGGTGCATTATGTTATTCACTGTACATTCAAAAACAACATTTACAAGCTGTTATATAAGCTGCAAATTTCGGGATGTAACACATAAAGTTTTATAAACATGATAACATAAAACTATACACAATCGACAAGTGTGGCCAGTTATTATAAGTTGGTGACATCGCAATGGCAATAGTACTCCTATTCGATAAGTTTTCAATCAAATCTCGTTAAAAAAAATGAAAACATTGTTTCTCAGAATCTAGAAAAAAATTCTGATCTGAATTCAAATATAGAACGTCCTGTGCCGGGCAAACAGGCGGATTGTACAGGGAAATACGGTGCTTGTTTGTGGAATGGTTGACAGCGCTTTCCATCGCCTTTTCCGCGAGATTACCTTTGCTGGCTAGAAAGGATTAACTCTTTTCCGTTCTCGCTGAAATCCATTTGGCCAGTCGCAAAACCTGGCGAACGTTGAACAGTTCATAATGGATACACCAATATTCCCAAAAGGGAGGAGGGACGAATGTGAAAGGCTTTCATTGTGTTATGTAAATCGAAAAACGATGTCCAACATGCAAATGTATTGACTTTTGAAAAGGACGAAAACACTGGAGGAAGCGTTCTTTGTTAAGGTTTATTGGTTTAACTCAAATTTTGTTTGAAACCCAACTTTCTGAGAAATTTTGCTTAGAATGCTGACTAAGATATCCACCTTATCTGTTTAGTTCATTTGATTGGATTAGAGTATCAAACCTTTGTATAAGCCTCTTGAAAAGAACACAAGCAACTTTGGCACCTTTATTCATTCCTACTAGAGATGAGTAGGAATGTTGAAAAGGCTTATTATGGTTAATGTTAAAGGTTGTTTCAGTTGCTGTAACGAATGGAATGAGAATGCACGTTTACTTGTACTCCCGATTTGTTTTCATATTAATTGCGGAAATGTATATTCATTTAAAGCATTTTTTTTTTCACCCATAAGTTTTCATATATTTAAATTAATTTTAATGGGCAGACTATCGTACCGCTTTCGTTTTCATTAGTGGGCGATCTGAATATGATTAAAACTGAATTAATAATGTGAACACAAAACTAAATGGAAATAAGCCTTGCGTTGGTCAAATGCGAAAACCCCATTTCTGGTCATGGCTACCAAGTATTGATAATGGCAGAAGGATCAACATATAGCAATCACGCTGACTATTACGATAATTATAACTTGCCTAGATTAATTGTTGATATGGTATGAGCAAACAACCTATATGTTCTTTATTTTCCTGATTGCTATTTTTCACTAAAAAATTTGATTGCTTGAGGTTAAGTAAATAAAATGTTTACGTTATTTATAAATACTGATATTTGACAATTCACCAGTTATATAAATCATATAAAACTTCACGAAAACCGTTTCATCAAAGCGCGCTTTTCTCGGAAGCATAAAGCATAAGTACTTGTTTTTCGCGCTATTACTCTTGTGATGGTATTTCATGCTGGGATTGTTTTAATCCTGCGTAAAAGAGGCGTTTCACGATTTCTTTCTTTATCGCACGATAAGATAATTGCTTGGTGTACTTACTTTCAATATTCCAACTGCAACTGTTGGAGTAGCTCACCTAGAGCGAAAGACGAGAAAAAAAATAAAATACTTTAGTTTAAACCATCCAATTAAGTAACAAATTACTTTTGAGTATTTCTAGTCTTTTACAATAGGCTGAAATTTTGAAGCGGTTATAATGTAAAAAAATGGTTGGAGCACCTGAGTAGAAACCTTTATCATACGTTTTCATGCCCACTTGATTGCTATTTGGATGAAATTTTAGTCCAATTTTTTGTTTTCATTGTTTTAAGTGCTTTATTTCGTCTGTTTTTCCTATTTCCTTCACGTGTCTACCGAATACGGACCTCTTGCCGTCTGTGAACTAGCCAAGTTTTTGTACTGAGAGATTCATTCTGCCAGCATATCCTGTCATAGGCAACATTTCGTTGAACTTGATGATGATGTTGATGACACCGGCTTGCCATGGAAATATTGCATTATCTTCTTCTTGGCGTAACGACCTCTTGGTCATGCCTGCCCGTAAAGGGCTTACGAGACTTTTTACCCTATATGTACGTGGATAGTCAGTCCTCTCGTACAGGGGAGGGTTCGGTCTCGGTTGGGATTCGAACCCACGCCGTCGAGGTGGTGAGCCCCGGCGCTCATGGGCCAGTTTTCTAACCGGCGCTACCGATCGGCTGTCGCAGACCCCCCCGCAGAATTTTTTAGTTTAACTTCTTCAATTATTACATTTTCTGTCCCATCCTTTTAAATGCGATTCAATGTGTGAATTATTATTTAACTGCCAAATAAAATTAATTTTGGTTCTAATTTGGTTTTGCAATTATTGTATGACACATGTTCGTTTTAAACCATTGTTTTCACCTCTAAAATTCTTTCAACTGATAAATTTGTTTTCAGACAAAAGCAACATTGGTTTTGATTACTTTTCGATTTCCACAAATTAAATTTCAGCATTCGCATGTTGCTTGAGAATTGTTTGATCACTGTTCATTTAATTAAATCAACTATATTATACATTTCTAACTCAGCTCACCAAATAAGAACAAACATGCAGGCTCTCTATACTACTTTGAAATGTAGAAGACACACCTTAACCATTCACCAAATTTTTATAATCAATGTGTTGCATGGCCCGATAACGATAAACAATGAGACAAAGACGGATCACGGTATAGCCTTGTTCCGACCCATTGTCCTCCCAAAATCTGTACATTGAAGATTCGGTTCATTTAAGGAACTGATTACTGGTGGCTTGCATATTCTATCGGGGTAAGAAATTCAATTTCAAAACATTGTTAAAGCAATGTCTTGTTTGCAAAACCTAAAAATGTACAGACAAATTAAAGTAACCGTTCAATATTTCCAAAGCAATGTCGTTAAGTCAAACCAACCAATTTCTTTTAAGTTTTCAATATAGATTGTTTAATCTTCTTATTTTTTAATTTTAATTATTGGTACATTCCAGTGTTATATTCCAATAGTGGCACATTTGGTAAAGTAATTAACAATTTAATGTAATTTATGATTGAAATGAACTTCTTGTTCTTTTTCTTCTTCGTCATGGATAGCCAGTCCCCTCTCATATAGAGGAGGGTCTGGTCTCGGATGGGATTTGAACCCACGCCTTCGAGGTGATGAGTCTTGGAGCTCGTGGGCCGATTTTCTAACCGACGTCACCGTTCGGTTGTCGCGGACCTTAAGAAAATGGATCATTGAGAGTATTTTACACTAGATGAGCACTTCATACGCGTGTAGCGTCCCGGATGTTAGTTTTAGCTGCACCTTGATCCCTCGATCCACACCACACCTAGACGGGCAACATAATTATGCACCATAATTATTTTCAAGACAAGTCGCTGCATCAATCCGAAACCAATCCGAAAAGGCGCGAGCCCCTAAACACGTTTTAGTGAATTTGAACCGAGGAACAGGTAAGCGAAAGGAACAGAAATTGTTTAATACATACTAGGTATAAAGGCCCGGTTACACGGGCCCATGTTGATGAAAGAATTTGCATTAGAATCTGGTAAAATTGTGGCAAATTCAGTAAATCAAAGCCTTAACTCAGTTAGAAGATTTAACCTGTATCAAACTGTGAGAGGCTAATCTAAATCCCGGCATGGCCAAATGGTAATGAAACATTTTTTTGGGGCCAAACAGAAGAATTTTTTATCACTGCAAACTTTACTTGAGGGATGTGTTTTACATTGTCCGGATACAATAATTTTCTGACTATCATACAGCCAAATTCAGTCAAAGAAAAATAACAGGGCCAATGCCTGTTATTTGCCAAGCACCATTAATTGTCTAATGTGTCGACAAATAGTCCTGGTAGATATGGGGTACTCGGGAAATACAGGTTAATTGCAAAGGAACAATTTTAATTTTGCATAATTTAGAAGATCTAATAAAGTGAACATGGTAGATTCAATAGATCAAACGCTGCATCTCCTCAAAACCTCATGCCGGTTGGAAGAGCATTGTCCCAATAGGAAGCCATGGGCTTATGGCATTAGAAGCTTGACCTAAGGATTGTGTTGTAACCCGGTTAAAACTCAGAAGCTGTCACCAAGCCATACGTAACAGTCTAATGTAACCTATTTCAATGAAGTATGAGACCCTCTTCTTTCAATGAAGGATATGTTTTCGATTCCTACTAAATTCGCCCATTTTGTAAATGCGGTATGAGTAAGATAATCTGCAGACCATTGCATATTTTAAATACCGTGCTTAATTTTGTTTGAAAAAATTATGTACAATCATTTCAAGGAAAAATGTGATTAACTTTAAAATCAGGCGAGAAATATAATGTTCTCCTGTGATTTTCTGGCTCCCGCTGTTGATAAAATGGTACTAATCAAGCCATACGGACAGAATGGTTGTCCCACTGTCCCATAACAAACCAACTGATTAAAAAAAATATATTTGCTTTAAAGTGCCTACCAAATACCACTTTCTTTCATTCGTTCGTGTAAAGGTCCAGGCCACTGTGGAACGCATGTTCAATTGAACGCGATTTAAAATTCCCGTCATTGGACCTGTGCAATTGTGCTCTTTTAACGATCTCAATTTAAAAACCGTTGAATTTAAAAATATAATGCAATAGAATTAGTGTTTGGTGAGTTTTTTGTGACTGTGTTTTTGTTTCAGTGATAGTGTTTTGTGCGAAAACTATGTCATATGTGCTTGTTTTTAAGTGTTTTTTCTTCTTTTTTGTGACCTTTCGCGCTTGTTTGAACCTTTCGAAAACACAGCAAAAGTGATTGAATCGAGCTGAACCAGATTGCCCGTGCATATTGAACACGGATTTGGTGCACATTTTTTAGAATCATGTTGAAAGATTCATCCGGTGTTTCCTTGATATGTCTGATCAATAGAACACATTCTTTTCATTTTCCGTCGTTATTCTTTTTATTTTCCAAAATATAAAGCGCGTTTCCCCAGGTCAAGTGTGGTTGCTATAGCGATCCTTCCATTTTCCCCAAGCAAACTGATTGCTATGGCGATCAATGCAATGCAATGGGATGAGCGTTAAGAGAATTTCCATACAAAGATGTGGTTTTGCATCGATTTTAGTGCGTCACTTTATCCAAGTAGGAGCAGCGTTAGGATTTGCAGCGTGACGTTAAGGATTTTTTATAATAAGATATTTGACAGCCTTACTATTTCGTACATCATAATACATTTTGTAAAAATGTGCATTATCTCGAATTGAGTCATTATTGAATTTTATCTTTGAAGATGAAGCAGTGTGCTTAGTGTAATTTAGTAAGTTTGAATAAAATTCGATCTTTCCGATCTCAGACTTCATCCCGAAAGGTTCAGTTATTTTGTTGTCCTACGGTTTTCCATTCTTGCAATGAAATTATTTCATGTTTACATTTACTAGTACTTTCAACAATCCCTGTTTTACAGAGCGAATTTGTAACTGAAGCAGTTTAAACTGAACTTTTGTTTACATCATCATCATTTTGTTAACCTCTGTTCTGTGCCAAATTTCTAAATATTACTTAAGACCAACTAATCTACCAGAGTGCATGTGTTCCTAGGTTATGTGCTTAGAAAGTAAATATAGCATCATCCATCAAGTGTAAAAACACGTTTAGTAATGCTTGCCTATCCCAGCGCAAAAAGGATTCCTGTTAGCAGTGTAACGTGAAGCAATCACATTTACTCCTCTAACAGTTTTTGCTGGATTTGTGAACCTCTTTTCAAGATTTCTTATGAATAAAGAACCGTACGTGTTAGATATTTGTCTTGTTGACACAATGCAGTTCGCACGATAGATAAAGCAAGATTCGTAGCAACCAAATTACTTCTTCGTAGCAAACCAAAGTACCACGTGCTACCGAAACTGTTGAAAGCTTCTCAAAAAAACTTGATAAAAAACACGGAACGTTAGATACACGTTTCGAAAAACTTTTAAATTAATTATATGAAAACTGTTACAAAAACCGTAAAGATTCAGTGCAATGGGTGTGGTGAAGAGATCAATTTTTGTTTTGATACAAACACGCTGACAAGGCAACATCAATATCCTGATACAACGCGTAGCTTACTTTAAGCAGCTGTTGATATAAAAAAACTCGTAGCCAAGGTCATGATTGATTTTTTCTTCGGCATTACCTAAATGTATTATGAAACAACAGGTCAACTCGGAACCTTGGTGTCAGCGATACGTAATGGAAGCTTTTTAAACAGTTTTCTTGCATTCACCTTCCCGGATGTCGCAAAAATTGAATCGGACAGAGATAAAAGACAGGTGATCAGTAATGAAAGAGTGTGCCAGCAACACCAGCATATTTCGCTCCCAGATTATGACTGTGCGTTGGCGATCCCGTTCTGGCCCACTTGAACAGATAGCGTGCTGGTCTCCTTCAGCAGCTCTCCCGGGAGAGCGCTGTGTGACATTGAGAGATCGCATGTTGTGTTCACTCGCAGCAGTGCTGAAGAACGAGAGTACTTTCTCAGTGCTCATAGCAAACGTTAAAACAGATTGCAGCCTCACTCTTACTCCTTGATAATTGGTACTCGGACTTCGCGATCCTGTTCACTGCAAAGCAAAACGAGTTGCGCCAGATCCTGCAGTAACAGGCAGTGGATTTCTACTCCTTCCTTAAGTACACTCCGACTCAACTAACTTAATAACAATTTTCATATAAAAGAATAAATCCTGTTTTCTCTGTTCATGTAATACGTAAAAGTATAAAATAAATTAAATGAAAAAATAAATTTTCAAAACAACAGTTTTTCCTTAAACGTACTAAAAAATAAAAAATAATGTAAGTTAAATGACATATGTATTTATGTATCAGTTTTTTTGTTTTTGTCTTTATTCGCATAGCATCGTAGATGGCGATCGAACTGAGAGCAATCTCGATGCAATGCGAATAATGATCAAAACGAAAAACTGATACATAAATACATATGTCATTTAACTTACATTATTTTTTATTTTTTAGTACGTTTAAGGAAAAACTGTTGTTTTGAAAATTTATTTTTTCATTTAATTTATTTTTATTGCGGTTGATGTGTTCTTGTTTTGTTTTTCTTTGGGTTTAAGTCCTTTTCCATAAATTATACATGTCTGCTCAAGCAAACGAACGACAGTTCCAATTCTAGCTGACCACTGTGCCTTACTTGTTGAAAGGATATCCTCACATGTGTGTGTTAATGTAGCAGCTTGTATGTAGACCATTTTAAGTCCGTTGCTTGTTTTCATCGGAATTTTTTGGCTTAGCATGCTGAAAAATGAGAACAAGTCATATCATTCTGAGTCATCCCATATCTGCATAACAGTACATTTTCGCACAATATACATGTCTTTCAAGGGTTCGCACTTCTAAATCATTTTCTGTACTTATTTTAGGCGTGCTGGAAAGTATGAATTTTGAATCAAGCAAGTTAGCTTGGTTGCTTGCTAATTATTTGTATGAAAAAAAAAACTAATCAAATAGTCTTAAAATGATTAGCTTAGGATTGTACCTACGAATTAGTGTTGAAAAAGAACTGGCACAGACCTTGTATAACTCCTCTTGATAGTTTTATTATTTTTATTTTTTTATTTTTTTCACTTTATAGCTTTACGCTTCATGTTATAGGGATGTTTTGTAAATCAAATTCGTTTCAACGATTATCGCTGGAATTACGTCATGTTTAATGGGACTTCTTTTTTTCGTAACGACCTCTTGGTCATGCATGCCCGTTGAGGGCTTACGAGACTTGTTTCCCTATTGTACGTGGATAGTCAGTCCTCTCGTACAGGGGAGGGTCCGGTTGGGATTCGAACCCACGCCGTCGAGGTGGTGAGCCCCGGCGCTACCGCTCGGCTGTCGCGGACCCCCATGGTTTAATGGGACACATATATTAAATTACAGTGGCTGCTCTTAAAGTCTGCAGTAGTCAAGACACACGTTCACGTTGTGGAATTCATGAATGTTTGGTACCAAACAACTTCAAGCCGAGTTGAAAATGAATTTAAGTTGCGCTCTCTTATATCAAAAATAATATCATACGATGCAGTGACATCCAAAGACAGAAGGCAAATAGAGGGCTGTAAGGAACTGGTAAATCATGATTGGAAATGGATAGATGATGAGATAAACAATTTTTGGTAATATACGTCAGCCACCAGATGTAAAAAGACAATACTAGTACTCAGTGGCGTCTCGTGAGAAAATGAGATGATTGTGCACATTCAAAAAAAGTAATACCTTCTTTGATAAACCATATAACGTGGTTTATTATAACCAGACCGACACGACACACGACGACGAATTTGGTCAGGATGTTAGTATGAATATGTAGTTTGAGGAATCGTAAATGGTTAGTTCTGCAATCTTAAATTGCTACTAAATGAATCTACAGGAAAAACTAGTTTAACAGCTCATCTACGATGTCCTACTCAATGTCGATGCACAAATTGACTGGTAATTTCACGCTAAATAGAACAATTGCATGAATAATCTTTCGAATGAAAGTGTGTGCACCAGCAGTATTGCCCGTTCCAGCGTGCCTACTTAGACATTTTTTAATTAGCTTTAAATTGTTAGCTATATTTGCGTGTTTGTTTCCTCGATTTTATTCCAAAGTTTTTTTTTCAAATTTACTTCATAACGTCAATATCTACTGGATAAATATATCCGCGGTTAGCCAATGTCTGTGAAACAAATTCTTATTTGGCAAGCCAGACTCACCTCGAGTCCGGCCTGAGTACAATCTAATGTGCACAGGAAAGGCACCTATACATCGACAATTTCACATGGACGCATTCAACACATGCACGAGAGAACTAATGTGTACATATACGATTGGCTAGTGCACTGACAGAAGTGACCACCCGTAAACAAAACCGATCGACTTTCCTACTGGATTTTGACTCTTGCTAATAAGAAAACTAGCGCTTCTTGACCGTTCGTAATGAGGATGGTATTATGAGACTATGGTTAAGAGAACTGTTCTTATTTGATTAAAGATGCTCGTTTGTGGCAGCGGTGCACCAGCAGAAGTGCCCAACGCGACGTAAAGCGTTAAGTAGATTTTGAACGCAACTATTACGGGTGGAAATTACAACACAATAAATAAACAAATAATTTCGTGATTCATTTTATAAATTCATGACTGTGCAGTGCACAGGTTGCTCAGGTGGACGAGACGCCACTGCTAGTACTACATGACACAATCTACAAGATAGCTTTTGTCATGTTTATAGCCCTCAACAGGCAAAGTTCTAGTAATGGTTTCTTTGTGGATGGTGGTTCGATAACGATTGTGATAAAAAATCCCCCCTACTCGAAACCAATAGCATAAATCACAGGCGTTAACTAAAAGCCACTTAACCATCATGTGCTATTTAATAAATTAAATGTTTTAATTCATGCCCCAAGGTTTGCCATCTAGCTAGAAATGAACGTTTTGCGTCGCAGAAGACAAAGAATTAAAAGAAGTAAAGTAAATTGAGTGTTTCAAATCTGCCCAGTCAGCAGAGTCTTCCCGTGATTGATATGCGTGAAATCCAAAATATGCTTAAACATGTATGCTCCGCGATGAGGCGTCCATTGTAAGTGTTACCGGAGTCTCCAGAACGTTATAGTTGCCAGTTAAATAAGCTATCAGCCAGGAATGTCCAGCGTCAACTGAAGAAGGAAAACCAATGTGTATTTGTGTGACCAAGTATCATATCAAAAGGCTAGAATACAGACTATGATCCATGTTTTTTCATTTCTATGAGTAATAAATAGTACTCTTAAAGGCTTCTTATAAAATAAGAAACAAGAATGTTTTGTTGACATATTTTTGAAAACATCCGTGGCAACATGGAGTATGTTGTTGGCTGAAATTGCAAATATCCATCAAATCAGAAAAGTTTATTTGAAAAAATGCTAGTAAGATGCTCTCATGTGGAAATCAAATTTCAACTAGAACATCTATCAAAATATTTCATGTGTGTTGATGTTTTTTGACAATTCGTGAAATTACTTCAGCATCAAGTTGGAAAAATAGCTGCATGTGTCCAGTAGCTGGGAAAATAAAAACCCATAAATCATATATCTTTGAACTGCTGGCTCTTCGGAAATATGGATGCCAGAAAGAAATGCCAAAAAGTAATTGAGTTTTACTACAAACGACAGATATTACTAGCATGATATAGTAGCTATGGCATACGGAATTTTGCCAGTTCGTGTCTAGAATGTCTATCTTTATGAATGTTCACAAAAAAGCTAGGTAAACTAGAAACCAAAGCCGATGAGGATGGAAACATACTCATACGTTGAACACACAAGGTTGAACACAAAGTAACATAGAACTAAACAAACAGCAAACAGAATATGTTCACAAGAATAAGCCTCTGTGAACCATGATACCTGTCTTTGGTGACTTCTAATTAGTGTTGAGTGGTGTGCTACTGTGCTAGTCAACACAGCAAAGTGTGACCACACATGCACTTTAAACGATACGATGAATGTGAGAGCACAGTAAAATGTCACATCGTTATATGAAAAGTGCCTTGTTATCACATAATCATTATTTACATTTAAAACTTGCTCCAATAGGTAAAGAGTAAAAAACAGCTTATCGATCAATTTTATATTGACACATTCGCATTTGCTACACTGGCTGGGATAACTTATGGATGTTAAAAATGTGTTCTTTACACATTAAAGGTTACGCATGCAAATCTGTTATCAACAAAATAATACATCTTACATCGTTTCAAATTTTTAGTTTCTTTAATGTTCTGCACACTTTTTTTACATACAAATGTACTTCAAATTGTTTGTGCTCGCTCGATATCAAAACAGTTTTCGCAGACTTTATCTGTATCGAAAAGTGATGTTGGCCGAATAGAGATGCTGTTTGACAGATTAGAATGTTAGCATATAATTACAGGACATCAAAGTGTCCGCTGTACCACCTACTTCTAACAAAAAGGGGTCATAAATGTACCTTGAATTTTGGGTTTTCATCACACCCGTTAGAACCTCTCAAAGGTATTGTATCGATGCCTATGTTAAATCCAGAAAATTTGCAGATAAAATTTAAAAAAATGCTCATAATTTGCACTGTTTAGAAAAAAAAGTTTTTTTTATTACCCCCGTTCAATTTGTGGATTTTTCTAAATTTTAAATGATAGTGCCCCAAGCGACTTTGACGCAAAAATTCTCAGAATCTCTTGAAATCTTTCTAATGAGTACTGTCTTCGTTCACGAAACGATAATTTCGAGTGCTGCATTCTAGGGAAAACAATATTTGGCGATGGTTTTTTCAATTGATCAAAACCTTTTGATTATTTCTTTTACCATGGTTCTTGTTTTACCATGGTTGTTGTTATATTTCTTGTTATATTTGTTTTGCATTATTAATGATGATGATGATGAGTCTCACCGCTTACACCTACATAGGTTTGAGAGGTATGAAAGTATGAAGCGATATTAAATATAAATCATCAAACGAGAGGGGGCATTGGAGAACAACCGCATCCAACTCTGCTCCATTCATACAACGGTCGCCATCAATTGCACAAGTCTATCTTAGATTTCCCAACTAGCAAAAGGGGACCACTTTCCGGAGTAGGGCAGGTATTTTCGCACAGTTTTGGTTAACACCGCCAGCTATCAATGGTTGATAGTGTGGTGAAACCCACCAATACTACTTAAGGGACCTGATCTTGTTCCTTGCATACAACGGTCCCGAGCAAACTCCTCGAAAGGTAAATCGCCGAGTCCTCCAAGGTTAACGAGGTTAACCTTCCGGAGTGTAAAAGGGTATTTCTCTCTTCTGTTTGTAGTTCACACCGCCAATTATCATTGGTTGATAATGTGGTGCCAATATCAAGAACAGAAAAGGGACCCAACTACAGCGAGGTGTGTGGATACTATTAGTTCTTTTCGTACTGCCATGACCACCAATTGTCCTCATTCACGCCCGCATGTCTCAAAACTATGTAGACTCATTCATTCTATTGAGTTAAATTAGATAATAAAAATAAAACTTTTTTTTTCATTCCAACAAAAGTTCATTGTTTTACTCATCATCATCATAATCAAAGACCATGTTTACAAATGCAATACTGCGGGCTCAAAAACTACAACATTTACTGAATACATTACAAGCACAGCGTCAGACTACCCGCTCTCGTATACGGCGCATAGGCGTTTGAACTCCCTTAGATTTCGCGCTTGTTTAATCTCTCTCGGCATCCTGCTGTACCATTGTACTCCTTTAAAGACAACGAATTTCGGGCGTTTACAGACAGATAGCCAGGAAGTCTTGGCTCACCGGCATTACGAGTGTGACACCGATGTACGTCAGACCCAACCACTTTCCTTTCCCCCAAATACATTGATACCTTTCAAAATGTTGTATTTAAAGACTAACTGACTAACTAACTGTAGCTGTGTTTGATTGCCGAGAAATAAAATTGATGCACAGAAATCAAAGTGTGGTGATATTAACGATTTGTAGAGCTGAACTTTTCCGAAAAAATCAGATTGTTGCGCAATCTACTAATCACACCTCGCTTTTTTGCCACTATTGAAGTGACATTCTCAATATGAGGCCCAAAAGTTCAGTATTTTGTCTAATATAACTCTCAGACACATTATCTGGGAGACTCAGTCGATTGGCTCCTGATTGATGACAATAGCTGATTGGTCAGTAATTTGTCTCGAAGACAATACCTTGAATTTGGTCTTCTTGATGAAACTTTTAATTATAAAATTATTATTGCATATGTGATTCTTTATATTGCAGAACATACTCGTCCATAGTTACTAAAATGCTTTGAATACCTTATTTTTCTTCGATAAGAGTCGTAACGGCCTTTAAGGCTTTTTGTGCTCAATCTTCGTTCTTTAGAATAACAATCTTTACTTCTGGATCATATCTTTCTTCCAACTAGCACACATCTTGGAAATCTCGGGCACACATTTATTTTTTTTTTGTAAAATATAAACTATTTATTTTATAAATAGATAAGGTGTACAAACAAAACTTTCTTATACTCTATAATCACAAATACAGTGCACACTTAAGGACATTTACATCGATCGCAGCATCATTGTTTCCAATGATGTGGATGATGTAGTTTGCAAACAAACGAAGGACAACCTTCCGCTGCGCAATGCTTATATTCCCAAGCACTGGGAATCGGAGACACTCGAAGGACGACTGACACCCTGGAGCTTCATTCCTGATGCACTGCTGCAGCTGGTCCCAGGCGGCAATAACGCGAGTGCAGGAGGTGAACATGTGTTCCAGGGTGTCACACTCAACACAGAACATGCAGGAAGCCGAAGGCGTGCGTCCCATACGCATAAGCAGCTCTCCGTGCGGGATCTTGCCATTCGCAAGCAAATATAAGGTGGATCTTTGCTCCGCTGTTAGTTTGCTTCGGTGGATGTTGTTCCACACCTTTTTCCAGGTTGCCTTCGGATGGGACTGAATCTTGGCTGGGGGTAGTCTGTTCACTTGCAACCTGCGGAGGGCCTTGGTGGATAGCTGTGTTTTTACCGTACATGGAGTGTACGCCAGTTGCTGGACAACACTGCGAAGGCACGGATACGTAGACGGTATCAATGTAATATCTGGGGGGTTTCCCGCACACAAGATGTGTTGGGCTCCAAATGAGAGGCTCTGATGTTCTGCAACATAGCGGTTTGTGAGTAGGGCTGCTGTCATCACGGCTGGGATGTGTAGGTTTAAGCCACCACGGTCTCGTGGCAGGGCCAGCTGATGGAGCGAGACACGTATACCCCCAGATCCGTTCCAGAGGAGAGACCCGATCAAACTTGTCACCTTGGCTATGTCCATTGCGCGAGGGCCACAGACTGACGCAACAAACCATAGCTTAGGGAGCAAGAATGAGTTGAGCAGCGTTACCTTTTGCAGCAGGTTTAGATCTCTCCCTGTGCAGCCATACCAACTGACGAAAGTGATTGATAACAGTATCCCAATTGTGGCCCGCTGTTTCCCGGATACTGTTAGAGAACAGAATTCCAAGTAAACGGAGCCGTTCTACGGTGTGCAGCCATGGCAGGTTGATTCTGTTCTCGGTTGTCACCATTCCGATGTCCAGAGCCGTGGTTTTAAGGACGTTTAACCTCGCTCCAGAAGTGACTCCAAAGGCCTCAATTGCTGCTCTCACCCGCTCGATTGTGGAAGGGGAAGTACTCACCACGGAGACGTCGTCAGCATACGCGTTGATCAGGTCGTCCTGATCGCAGCATATATCTTCGAGTCTCTTGATGAGGGGGTGAAGGTAGAGGATGAACAGGTGCATTGACAAGGGATCTCCTTGTCGCACGGAACGTTGGATGGGAAAGGCAGGTGATAGGGATCCATTTACAATGACACGGGACGAAGATTGCTCACCAATTTTCCTCAAAAGCCGCACTAGTGCGGGATTAAACCCTAACGAATCCATCGTTCCAAACAGGAAGCCCCTGTCAACACGGTCAAACGCCTGCGAGAGATCGAAAGAGACGAGTTTTGCACACTTCTTCTTCCGTTTGAGTTCGAATATTCTCTCCTTAACAGAGAGCACAGCTTGGAAGATATTGCAGGGTTTATTGCTACACTTCTGCGACGGTGAAATGATTTGCCACCTAGCAATAATCTTCTCGAGCCGCTGCTTCAGAATTCTGGAAAGCAGCTTGTAGTCAGTGTTAAGCAGAGAGATCGGACGGTACGAAGATAGTGTGCACCCATCTCCCCTTTTCCTCGCAAGCACTATGACCCCATCGACAAAGGCCGCCGGGAAACGACCGTTGAGAGCATCGTTGAGAATCAATATGATTTCTCTCCAAATTATCCCAAACGTTCGCTGATAAAATTCAATCGGAATTCCATCCGGCCCAGGAGACTTTCGAGGTTTCGATTTTTCAATTGCATGAAGGACATCACCGTAGGTGATCTCATCCATGCAATCGTTGTTGATTTCGCAATCTTCGGGGATTACACGATGACAGGCAAAAGTATCGTCAACGTTTGTTGTCTCGTCGGTGTATAACTCCCTGTAGTACGTATGTATATAGTCTGCTAGTTGTTTTGGAGAGTCCAAAACAACGTTGTTGTCACACGTAAGTCTGGTGATCACGGTGCGCTCCCGCCTTCGTTTCTCAAGCTGAAAGGTGGAGAGGTTTTCCCCACACACCCTTGTTTCGTTAATCCTTGTAAAGTCCTCGGAGAAACGCCTCTGAAGGAGTAGCATTTCTCCTTTTATACGGTTGATATTGACCAACTCGATCGGATTGGAAAGATACCGACCGTATGAGGACTCTAACTTCGCATAGAGAATGTTATGCTGCAAGCGGAACATGGAGTATTTTTCATTCGTTTTCCATCGGAAGAACGATTTTATTTTTGGTTTGGCGAAATGAATCCACCATTCCATCCAGGAGCCAAAGCTCCTTCGCTGTTTTGTCCAATAGTTCCACTTACATCTAAACTCCTCCATGTTTTCGGCTGTCAAGATATGTGGCCGAAGTTGCCAGTATCCATTTTGCCGCATGCGAGGTATGTTTGGAAGGCAGATGCGCACCGTGAGCGCCTTATGGTCCGAGAAAGACAATACGTGCATGTCTGTTGCACGCAGTTGATCCTTCATATCCTTAGAGACGTAGCAGCGATCGATGCGAGAGCCCGAACCACGTGTGATGTCCCCGCTGACAGAGTCTCTTACGCTCTCTCGATTTCATCCCGTCATCCCTTTCCAACATTCGAAAAAAAATTTTCTTTCTCCCTTTTCTGGGTGTTAGTTTTTGGACGCGATCAGTTTTGCTCTAGTACACCAAGTGCACTCTCGGTTGCAAGTCCACTTTGAGCGAATCTGTCAAAGCAGCCAGCGTAGGATTGTAAACAACACGGGAAATGTTATCCGATGTTGTCTTCAACAAATTTCGTGATTCCACATCTTCAAAGGTGTAGTTTTGTATTCTTAAAAGTGAATTGAAGTAGTGAAGTGTGAAAGAAGTGATTGTCAGGCGGCACAAACAGCAGCTGATGTATGAAATGGACCACGGCGAAGATGCGGCTTCGAAACAGAATGAAGGCTTTTCTGCACCACCATGGATGGAATGGCGATCGTGGTAAAACTAACGGATAAGTATTTAAACAATATCAGCAGTAAAATATTGTATTAATATTGTATTGTATTTGATTGTTTTAATAAATTGTCATCCTCGCGATTTTATAAGATACCAAAACCACATGCTTTGATTTGACAAGAAAGAAATGGGGTGGGAGAAGAAACAGCAGAGAGCAAGCGAAGCGTGAGCGAGGAAGCGCAGAGAGCGATGACGTCACAGCGTGCATTCTCTTCTGGCTTATAGTCTGACTGTCTACAAGCCAAGTTAAAGCCGAGTTAAAGCCGTTTTTTTTATATGGACTTCTGTCAGCGGGGGTGAGAGAACTCTACAAAGTTTCCTTTGAGAGCCTCCCAGCTGTCACACAACTGCATACCCAACTGACGGCGACATGCAACATTGCCCCGTTTCCACAGATTCCTACCCCCGCGTGTCCAGAACTGTCAGCTTTCTCTTGCACACTTTGTCTTCCTTCTCGTTCTAATGATGAACCGGTGTGCTAGGGGAGAAGTCACATCTGCCCTTTCACATCTTCTCTTTCAGTCTGACACATTGCAATAGCGGAGCCGATCGTGTAGCATTCCCACACTGCACAGCAACCCGAATGTGTGTTGGTGCACTTTATGTCGGTCAATCATGTAGAGAATAAAAAAGGTCGTCTGTATGAATGCCATCACGCACCAACTGTCAATCGCGACGCGATGAAGTTTTCAGTCTTCGAAACATCCAGCGCCTGAACAGTCGAGTGAAAAAATGTTAAGTGTTGTACCTTCCGCAAAAGTGTGTTGAATTTTCAATGTTCATGGCGCCTAAACAGAAACTAATAGGATCCATCAACAAGTCGGGAACAGTGTCAGCTCATGTGTTAGAATCGGTAAGTAAACAAAGTGGTAGTGCAAAATCATAACCATTTATAACAGCGATTCACTTATTCTATTCCTTGGTTTGTTTCGTTCAATAGAAATAACACCGGAGGAAGAAGCCGCCCTTGGGAGAGCAGAATGTTGAAGAAGCGGAGGAGTTCGACGAAAAATAAAAATTTCCGCGTTGGCGGCTCGAGCAGAATACAACACCGTCTTCTTCGTCTCATTTGACATCCGAAATGGATTATATAGTTGTGTGCGTGCCATTATGGTGACATAGCACGCACACATTCGTAACCTCTGTTTGGCACTAACACCACCACAAAATAACCGATTGAATGTTGCATCCCCACCCCTTTTTTGGTGCAACACTTTGTCTCGTTATGGAGATCGAAAATTAACAAACGAGATGATAACGATATGACAACGAGACAAAATTCGCCAGTTGGGTACTGTCAACAAAGTTTTGCAAAGTGAGACTCGTATTCCCCATACCCGTGGCGTCCTTGGACTTCAGCACGCAGTTGAAATCCCCTGCAAGGATGACCGGTCCCGGTGCATTCCGCAGGTAGTACGCCAACGAGCGGTTGAAAAAGAGTTCCCGCTCAGCTCTGTTTTGACTTCCCGAAGGAGCGTAAATGTTGCATAGCGTGGAAGAATTCTCAAGCCGGACGCAGATTAGTCGTGAGTCCAAGCTACGCTCGACGTGAGAAAATTTTAGGTTCACCCGCAAGGCGATCGCTGTACCTCTCCTTGTGTGGTCAATGTTTGTTACAACATTGTACCCAGGGAGCACTAAGTCTTTGACAGAAACTTCTTGTAGGAAGATTATGTCTGTGTCAAGAGTGCGTATGAAAGTTCGTAATGCATCTAGTTTGGTGGAATTGAATATCGCATTGATGTTTATCGATGCGATCGTCACTGATGTCATCAACTCATCCATTTCCACCAAACTACTGTGCGTCCACTTCCATTACCCCTGTCGGTTTCGCTGCCGTGGCATTGGTCTTTTTGGGAGGACGACCTGGCTTACGCTTGATCGGTTCCTCCCCAGACTTGCACGACACGTCGCTGTCCGTCTGTTCGTCCGTCTTTCTCTTACCTGCCACTGTTTGCCAGGAAAGGGATGAAGGTGTAGCGGAAGGTGAAGGGACACGAGGGGCTTTGAACGTCGATGAGGCATCGGCGTCCACCTGGACGAATTAGACGGATGGACGGATTAGAATGTAGTTCAGTAAGTGAGCTACCGAGAATAAAGATCTTAATGATACCGTTTTGCAAAGACAAGATCAAATATTGTGAAATCTGTGTAACGTAATGACCGCCAGGATGATAATTTCAGCACTGCAATATTATAACTTTATCTTTGCTACATGTATTGACTAAATACTTCATCCTATTTGTTACTACTTAACTATAAATTAACTTGAATATGTCAACCATAGATCAATATATGAAATTAAGCGATAATTTCTAAAATTAATGTCTTGTCGTAATTTGTATGAATTATTTTGAACATCAGTAATGATTCTTTACCCAAAGAACAGTTCGTGATAGAAAGTGACACAACCATTACGATATGAGATGTTTCATCAAATACGTTGCATGTTTTTCGTATCAAGGAATTGTAAATCGGAACACATTTCTGGAACAGGTTTACTGCGAACAGCGTTGCTCTTGGTAGATGTGTGGTATGGAGTTCCGTGTCCGTGAGCTAATCTAATCCTAATTAAATTAAAGTTACACCATAAATTATTCCACCATGTAGCGTTATCCCATTAATTTAGATTTAAGCACCTTCACTTGCCTACTTGTGTTGCTGGCGTTTGTCAAAGAGTTGCAGCAAATGTGTGTACCGCTATTTCAAAAGCATCGAAAATTACCCATTTTCTTCCATTTTGTTGCCAACATCCGACTTGGTTCAGATTCGCGAACCTTTGCCAACACTATACCCGCGTTATTCGGTATATTGCGTTGTCTTCCGGTGCTAGTGTTAGCTTCCACTAGGAAAAGCCATTGCGGCTATGCGCGCTTAGCGGCACGCAAATGAAAATTAATAACATGCCGTGCAGCAAACCGGAAGGCTTTGCGGTGGAGCTTATCATTCCATACGGTCCCCCCGGGTCTATGGGTGCTCGAGATCCTCCAATAGCAAAGCATCAAGGCAGTAACGCTTACTAGTGAACATGTTTTCCTGCATCTCGCTTGTTTCCAGAAAGGAGAGTCAACATGCAGAAGTAACGTTAGCAAGGCGATGGTTGAAGACAGTTTGCGTGGCATGAGGTTGTGCTGCAATTACAAATTCTGCAAAACCGAAGCCGGTCGCAATGGTGGTACTGTTCAAACAAGAAATTAGCAGAAACTCAAATATCTCACGAAACCTGAGTACGTTCGTAGCTATTGCCTAACGCATCCGTGAGGTAGTTAGGACAGTATGACTTATTTAGTAGTTAATAATGAATAGTATCAATTTGATTGCAAAAGGATGATCTGCAAAAAATCTATCTCCCGTGTGAAAGTTTGAATTGATTTGTTTGGTGAAAAATTACTGTTATCTCCGATCATATCATAACCTCCATCAACTAGAAAAAATACTATTTCTACAACTTCTTCTCTCAAACTCTTGACTGCAACTGCCCTATTTCTTTACTAACCTTTTCTATGTCTTTTTGCCAAGCCTTCTTTGATTATATTTTCTATTATTTTTTGGCAACGCTAACAACTACTTTGACCGTCTAAATGGAATTTTCTCGAAAATAAAATTTATCTAATTAATACGCGGTAGGAGAATCGTCTGCCAACTATAATCAATTATCGGTGAGCATAAGACTTTCAACAGCTGGGAAAATGTTCCAGGTTTTCGTAGTATCTTTTCATTTTTTTAATGAAAGAAACAAACTAGATCTTTGCTCAAGTGCTCACCATAATACAGATGAATGAATCAAGCATGAATGATAGCTGACAGATAAAATAAAGTTTAAAAACGCATGCTATTGTCTCTCAGCATGGCAAATGAATTGTATTCCTTTATGATCTGAAAACGGTTAATCTGTTGTTACGCCACGCATAAATAAATGTTTCATAACTTAAAGGACTGTACAGGTTCTTTCTGAGAGAGCAGAGGCCCTAGATTTTAGATGGTCCGACGGTTGAGGCCAGTTGGAGGGTGGTTCCTCGATGAAAGGAAATAACTTGTTCCTTCGATGCTTCTCCAATGACTGAACCACTTCCGTTCTTCGTGATCTTTATTTTATAGTGAAGTTTGTTACAATTGTTATCTGTTTAATGTTAACCTGTGTCTGATAAATGTTACCACTTTTGAGTTTCCTGCTAGGTCTGAAGAAAGACCTTTCTCCGTGTTTCGCTATGAGTCACTTCGTCATGCGCTCGCTTTCTTAGGTGTCGTATGACACATGCCTATGCTCTTCGTACTTCGAAGGTCGACGTTGTGTTCGTTCTTATGTATGACTCATTAGCATAAGTGTGGGTTGACATTGACTTTGGTGGCATGTTATGCAACATTGTATCCTGTGTCAAGGTTCTTCCTCCTATGAGTTACTAGTGGTTGGTGATTGAAACATTGTGGCAGTTACATGATTTTTCCTGTTTGTGTTTTACCTTTCTTGGGGTTCACGACAGCCGAGCGGTAGCGCCGGTTAGAAAATCGGCCCATGAGCGCCGGACAACAGGGAAACAAGTCTCGTAAGCCCTTAACGGGCAGGCATGACCAAGAGGTCGTTACGCCAACAAGAAAAAGAAGAATACTAAAAAGTAACAGTTTACGGATTACAAAAATCTTCAAAAATAGTGAAGTCAAAATGACCCCTAAAAAGCATTTGTTTTACAATTGTGATGGATTTGCTGCATTGCTTTCAATGTTAAAAGGTATTCGTTACAACTTATCACAACGTTGATCTTTCTTAGTGAAAAGCTATGTGGTATAATTAATGTCCATGATGATGGATGTAGCTATTAAAATACAATGTTTACAAATTTAATTTCTCTGTCATCACTCTTAGATGAACGACCAATGCAAGTTGTTCTTTCGTTAATAGTTTTCCTTCGAGAGTGGATTACGAAAATCCTCAATACATCGTTCAATGCGTCGTGTGCACCTGCAGTTTCTAATTAATTGCATCTCCTTTTTGTGCCACTGGGCGTCCGTTCCATCACACCAACCCACTGTTGGAAAACTGTGCTTCGTGTCCAAGAAATCAATAATTAATAATAGATTTGCAATTTATAACCACTGCAACGTGCGCTGCATGGCAGTTACTTAATACGACGCGTGGTTTCCGACAGTTGGATTGAAAACCACTTGTCCCAGAAATCTTGAAGGAACAACAAATATGGAGCTCTTATTCTTCTTCTTCTTCTTGGCGTAACGACCTCTTGGTCATGCCTGGCCGTTGAGGGATTACGAGACTTGTTTCCCTGTTGTACGTGGATCCCCAGTCCTCTCGTACAGGGAGTTCTTATTGGAACACCTTTTAAATGAAGGCCGTGAGATGTTCTAGTTATAATTGAATCGGACTCCTTCATTTCGTGAGCAAAGGGGATCGAAAACTCTCATTTAGGAAATGACTCAATTCGTCAATTTGAACGCCATAAATAAGACGAAAAGTTTCTGCTACCATGTCACGCACCTAGTTCCAGAAACTTTCTCGTGAACGCTCATGCTGCTCCAAATCATCCCCTGAACGCCTTGTAATGGGCTTGAACATAAAAACACGTTCAACATATTTATTACTGTACATTCGTTGTGCTTCGACAGGCGGCCACAAACACCCAGCGGCCGAATAGGTTCGATCCGGTAGCGTGTTTAAGCTTTGCCGTGACCAATACAATTGATCTTCGTTTATTGCATTGCATTACGGGAAAATGAAATGACCAAATGTTGTTCCTGCTACTAGCATCCAACGCGAAAGGGTGATTTTAGTACCCACGGTTCGAATTGTTCTGCTCACGTAAAATATCCGAAAGAGCTGTAAGGATCCAGTTTTGTGCAAACTGTCGGGGCGCGTTTGGGGTCTACGAGATTTATAGCCCGCGCGTATTGCTATTGCTCATTGGCACGCGACCTATTGGCCTGCAAATGGAATACTCTTCTGGGGGTAGCTTATAAAGGAAAGGCAGCAACTCGGTGGTGGTGCATAGCAGAATTTCTCTAACACCGCGAGAATTCCAAGACCTGATAGGGAACCAATTTCACATTCCAATGAATAGCCTCATTTCAATGAAAGTATTAGTTGGGTTCCAGTTTTAGTGTGGATCTTCCTAAATGAAAAGTTACAAACCGATCGTTAAAGAAGGATTTGCATTGAACGAATCCAGCCATTAATGTAAATATATTCAATCTACATTGAAAACGTTAAAAAAAGGTACGAAATTTATTACCACGTGAAGGTAGTCGTAAAACAAACATCCTCCATTATTGGTGCGTTCATTATAATGATTTCATACATACGTATGTTGAACAACTTTTTCGCTACACTAGCATTTCAGCAGCAATGTCCATAATATATGTTTATGACTCAAAGAGCCAAAACTTTGTACGACATGTTCGAAACACTTCTGTACGGTCACCTAGTCGGGAAATTTATCGTATCCTGAATAATCGTTTAAAATACTTGTTGCACACGAAAGCTTTAACTTCTTTGGTTAGTACGCTGTTTGACCAAAACCTTCGTTACTCCCGTGCCTTTGGGCCGACCTTCGATTGTAACAAATCGTTAGTACTCCCATGACCAAACTCGACTACGATGTAACGTGAAACTTTATTATTGCAATGATTTATATCTAAATCGGCTTAGGTTTGTAACTTTTTAAACCACCTGCTTTTTTCACCACCTGTATGCACCCCTTGTGTTACTAAAATTGATCACTTTTTGCTTAAATGCTTTAGACACTTTTCCCGGCTTGCCGCCAATTCAATCATTATGAAAAAATTTCAAACAATTGCATTCCGCAAGTCATTCCATGGTTTGTTTTTACATAACAAACGCCTCTTATGGTCTGACATCATGATCAGGAATGTCCTGATAATATTTTCTGAAGACTAATAAATCTAAGCTTTACGGCCAAGGATGAACGTATTTAATTATGTATATTAAGCCTAGTCTACAAAGATAACTTGCCAAATTCCCGCACCAAATGTGTTTAATGTGTATAATTTCAATCAAATAATGAACAACCTTCTCAACAAACTAGCTCATTAAACGATATGGCTTTAAAAAATGAATCTTTCTATAAAATGCACCATAAAGGTTCTGCCGCAGAGAGACTTTCAAAATATTTGAAAATTGATTTTAATTGTTTTCAATGAACTGAATAAAAAAGAGGTTACTAAAACATATCCTTCCTTTCAATATCGTTGGGTTAAAAGACATGCGTTATGCTTGAAGACAATTAACAATTTCATATCTCCCTTTCTATTTTTTTCAATCAAACTTTTTGTAGTTTGTTTACGCAGGAAAAAAAAAGGTGCTTTGAAAACTCTCGATCGTGCAGGTTTGGTCTAACAAAATGCACATGTAATTGAGGGAATTCTTCATCGCATCAGTCCTTTCAATAAATTTGCCGGTATACGATAGCACTATTGCATTTTGTTCCGCTCTCGTACATCCCGATGTGGACTATTTGATTTTCTCCCCTTTAAACATAAATAATACTGGTCAGGTAGCTCATTTCATCAAGTCTGTCAAATATTTCTGCTACCCTTTTCGAGTAGCTTGTGTATAGGCCTGTCATTCGCGAAATGTATGCTCTGTAGGACCAGCATGAAATTGAGCCCACAGGTTTAGTCCACGGCCCACACGACCTCGTTGAAATGGTGTGTAAATATATGCACAATCCGCTTATTTCATATTTATTCACCAGAGACCACATGCCTCGCGATACGAAACTGCAGCACAATGAATCAAAGTGGCGCATCTCGGTTCCGTGGCAAGGCTATGCGGGGTAACGGATAACAATGAGCTTGTTTTAGTTCCAAATTTCAACGTACCGTAATTGAGTTAGTTTTCTGGCTCTTGGGAATCAAAGTGTCTGCTCATTATGTAATATAGCGCTTGATTTTTTAGGAAATCGATGCAAGGAAATCATAACAGCTGTCTTTCGTGAATCAATGTCGTAAAATACCAATAGTACCAAATGTTTATTGCCATATTTATGATTTTCAGCAAACAATCCCGAGAGCTGAAAACCTTATTTCTGAGTATGTTTTTAGTACGTTACTAACATGTTTTTTGGCCGTACATTTGTTTTGACATCAAGCATTACAGGTTGCCCACAACAGCCCTGGAACTCATCAGGATCTAAACTGTTCAAAGAAATAATTTTTTTTTTATTGAACATTCATTTTGATCAGGGATAGCGCAGGTAACATTATAGTCTGACATGATAAAATATTTTTAGCGATCGGTGGCAACGCCAAAATGACAGTGACGTGGACATTGCTGAAAGTTTCTTTGCCGCTTGGGATGGACTTTATTACAAGATGAAAATAGCAATAAAGATTCCAGGAAAAATGAAATGACCAGTATCTGCTTTGCTTTACACGATCTTATCGAGTACCTTCCGACTACCTAACTGAAATCCTTATTGAACTACATTACTAATCAACCATGCTGTCTATCCCTGTCCTTTCCTTCTTACCTTTATGTCCCATTATCATTTTAGGCAAAATTAGAAAATAATTGGTGGCCTTGTTATTCATTCCTTGAAAACGATCAAGTCACAAGTATTCAAATGGGACCACAAATCATAAGGCGAAGCTCCGTTCACATTCTCAACGGATGTAATAGCGGTACCGCCTTAGAATAAATGCCTTGACTAAACAACCGTAAGAATCCTATTTGTTAAAGTTGATGAAGTGAAAAATCATGACACTTTTGTGAAATATCTTCATCCTCCAGGAGGACCTTCAACACTCTACATTTCCACATTTCCCTCCCTACCTAATGTGTAGCGACGCGGAAAAGTTTGTCTACCGAAACATTGATGTTGACATCCAGCGTTAGCCGAGTCGCTGGAAACAGCGAAACGAACAAATCTAATGAAACAGGAAAACAAACTCGGTCAAGTAAAGGTAAAATTGCAAAAAAACATCAAAATTGGACAGCACACAACGCAGTTCAACAAATTTCCACTCTATTCACGTGCCGATTATAGAATGTGTTGCATAGTACCGTTCAGACTCTCACTAAAACCATGGATCAGATTAATTTCAGTTTCAGAGCTGAGTGCCAGAATTTTACCGAATGCTATATTGTTAAGATACCAATCATTACTCTTCGTCGTACCATGATCGTGTTTGATGTGGAGTACGGGTACTGTAGATACAAAGTAAAGAAAATGTTGACGTATGATTCATTTTTTATTTTTAATCATTATGCCACCCACGTCCATATTTTGAACACTGCATCAAGCGATGTTGTTGAAGCTTCAACCATGCTTAAAATTTTAAATGAATCGGAAGTGGTAACTATGTATCTCACTTGGGCCGAGGAAAGCAAACACCACAAGTTTTCTGGTCAGATTCAAGAGCACGAATTCCTGGTTATTGTAGGTTTCATTACACATTTTTCATACATTACTATAATTAAATTTAACTTACAACGCGTTTTGCTTGCTTGAAACAGTGTGTATGTTTGGTTCCGGATGCAGTACACCACGGTGAAAGGTTTGCGCTCATGGGGAACTAAAATCAGGCAGTATCGGATTTGCTTTTATTCGCTTAGTTGAAAATAAGTATCTCAGTTTTATTAATATATCTAGTATCATTCTAGAGAGAGAGAGAAAGAAATTGAGAGAGAGAGAGAGAAAGAGAGAGAGAGAGAAAGAGAGAGAGAGAGAAAGAGAGAGAGAGATAGAGAGAGAGAGAGAGAGAGAGAGAGAGAGAGAGAGAGAGAGAGAGAGAGAGAAAGAAAGAGAGAAATATTTCCCTAGAACGTAAATGATTCAAAACTGTAAGGTAACATGGAACGGTTTTGTTTTAGTTTGCTGTTTATTAACTTTTCTCCAGCATGGAAATCAGTTATGGACTATACTATTTTTATTTTTTGTACTTGTATGTCATCTGTACTCTTTTCTCATTTCTATTCAAAATATGTTCGATTGTTCGTTGTTTTAAACTGAGTGCTTCACATATAATTTAACTCAAATATCCACAAGCACCAGTTATCCGAATTGAGCATTTCCTTTAGAAATATTTTACGAGCTTAAGCGACTGTTGCAAAGATGTTTTTAAATTTATGGAACGACAAATAAAACCTAACACTTATTTAATCCCTGAAAAGCATGAATCGCCCAATCGTCATCGCAGAAATATTCGTGCTATCAATTCAATAATATGCCCTGTCATCCAAAGTTTACCATGGTAGTACCAATGAGTTCTGCCAGTTTATTTCAGTAAAGTGATGTTGTTCTTAATCAACGCAGGATCTTCCACATACACCTGAATACACAAAAGTTATTTTGATGTTAATGGCAATTCATAAATTTTATGTTTTTTTCACTCCACCTCCAACCAAATTTGAGATGTGTTTTTTTTTTCGAAGCAGCTTTAACCTGTCCTGCGTTTTATACGTTTAATCAACCAACGCCACCTTTCCTCGTTTATCTCTGTTACGAATGGTAGTTTTTAAAGTGTAATACAGAGTAAATTGCAGATTATGGTTTCATTTGGCTAGCCATTTTACGTCACTTTAAAGCTCGTCCTGTGAGAGTGAGCAGCAATGCACCTCGAAAAAAGATGAAAAGTGACCGCATGGAAATATTTCATGTCTCATCACGGACAGTTTCCATTCAAGCGACTCAAATTGAGTCCATTCGGGTGAACAATTGTGCCTTCCTTTGATTTTACTCGTTTTTTCAGCGTTATAGATGTTCGCACCTATGAACAGCTTCATTCGTCTTCGCTAGTGCCGAGCGATGAGTTTTCCATTTTCAACGCATTCATCACCACAAGCAAAAGCCGGCTTCATTAACGGGTGGGTCATTTTTGAAGGGCATCAGAGTTGGTGGTATACTGCTCGCGCGCTCTACGTGATCGGGGGTTAAGACTGGCTCGTGACAAATTAAATTCGTTTAACGAAAGGGAAGAGGAAGCAGACCAGACGAGTATTTTGGGTCTTAAAATCCAAAAGAAATAAAAGGAACGTAAAAAATGCAACAATCATATGGCAAAACAAAAACATCCATAAATTGCTAGGTTGTTAAGGATGAAATTGTTATTACTTTTACCTTTGTTATTGTGTCCCTTCGCAGTATTTATTTAAACTGCTTTTTAAACAACATAATTTGACTTGACTGTGCCACGCAGAACCACAAGCGTGACAGGCAACGGTCTGGTACGAAGCGCTAATCCTCGCAAATGGTATTTTTTGTCGAATTGTTGTCTGATTTCTTTTAATGTCTAAATTTCAGTTGTTTAAACATGTTTTGTTCATACTTTCCATAAGCTTAATTTTAACAGTAATGATGAAAAGCTTAACTAACTTTTATTCGAACACGGTTTTCTTGTCTTAAACATCGGTTCCTCTACGTTTATTGTAAGATGACCTATTTCAAATTATTTTTTATCAACAGAATCAACAGAATCAACAGATCTATTATTAACAGAAAATGATTCCACGTGCCTAAATTACCTTCCACAACACTTTAATCGCAGCAATTCTTAGAAATCGCCTCTGTCCAGCATTACGCAAGTGTCTTTCAGGCAAAATTATAACTATTTGCACTTTTTTATCATTGCGCTGCACGGTGACCGATTTTTAGGCTCGTATTTTATACATGCTTCGTAGAAGGATAGACGAAGAAGATGTGATGAGCGAAAATCATACTTACTAATTTTAAATAGCCTAAAATTGTTTGCAAATTCAGACAAGTGTTATTTTTTCAGGCGTCCCTCGTAAAGACTTGCTTGTTGTATTTTTAAATCTTTTGCTATATGTTTTAATGTGCATATTTTGGAATTGTTATGTTATATTGAATATGAAAAGGAATGTTTTTTAACAGTTTAAATTTTGATTTGATTTGTCTGTTGAAGTACAATAGGTCTTCGCAAGGTAAATATTCTCTAATGGAATCTATTAAATCTCCTACTTCTTATTTTCATCATCTTATGATCTATACAGAATGTCTGATTGGTTGGGCTGAGATTGGTTTGAAAACATCTTAAAATTAAGCCATTACCATATGAATTGTTTCGATTATGAAGAAATTCGTGATTGTGTGGTGCATGTTTCATTCTGAAATCGCTATTAGACATACTGTAAACGGTTAAATACACTGTTGCACGAATGAAAGTGATCTAATGTATCCACAGGAACTAACTAAAGAGTTTTGAATTTAAATCTATAACGCAATAGTAAGGCATCATTCGTTATAAATAAGCATGCATTGATAACTTGATCCCACCTTACAAAGTTAACAACTAGTAAACGTAAATGATCCGCAAACTAAACAATCCCAAAACAAACTGAATGCTAAAAACCTTTCAACACATAATACTTTATTTTGATACGCCTCAGTGACGCTTACTTTGACCTCAAAATGGTAGGACTTTTTCACATCAACTGGTGGTTATTCTGCGGTGAGAAGAAAACTCCACCGGCGTGGGTGGAGGTTTTGATTCGGTTTTATTCAGCTGGAATTAACCCCTGAACCAAATTACGAAACATGGAATAAAGAGGTTTACCGGTGATAGTGGTTGGCGGATTCGAAACGAGTTTGTAGTTAAAGTTGTTTAATGAGGCATTAAGTTTATACACACCATGTGAACACACTATGTATTTTGTAACATTGCTCTGTTCAACGGGTTTGATTGTTTCCGGAAAATCTTTCACTGGGAAACATAGCAGTTAGCCCATTACCCTGAAAATACTCCTACAACTCCAGCTGTTTGGTTGTTATGAAGTTATTAAAGTGATGAAACAAGGCGTATGAGATATTTTCTTTGTTTTGATGAATAATAAAGCAACAGCGGAAGAGGTTTCTCACTTTCGTTTGTCCTAGATTTGCTTTGTATGATCTCCCCCCTACTTTTCGCGCTGGTTCAAACTTGACTAAGCAACCATTTTTCTTCCTCTTTTTAATGCTTACAGATAACGGAGGATGATCCGATTTTTACGTTACGTCAGGTTAGAAGAATGAAAAAACGTACCACTCATGTAGATAATAATGTAAATATTTCGCAATCAAACAAGCCAGAAACAAAAAATATTGGTACTTTAACTTTTCCTTTTCTTTCATCTTTTACCGATCATGTCCTATACTACGCCTTTGATTAAAATTGATCAATCTGCGTTTGAAAATATGACTGATTCCAAACTTCCTGTATCGATCTTTACCTTCTGGCAGTGGATTGAATTGATTGAAAGCATAGGAATGAGGTCCATTGCACAAGTTGTTGCTACATTACATAAAATTAAAGCATATGTTTTGTTTTTCAGTGGTTAGTCACTAAATATTTTGCTTCTCATTAGAGAAAAAAATTTAAGAGAAAAATGTTAGGTAAGTGTGCAACACAGGGGGTGCCCATGGCGCAGCGGTAGCGCGAGGAAACACCACACCACAGGTGTGGGATCGAATCTCGAGTGTGGCACCCTCCGGTATTACGAACGGCTGACCACCGATCTATAATATACCGTCTTTCGGTCACACAAACTCTCTTCGGAGAGAGGCCTTGTCCCACTAGGGGATGTCGTGCCACATAAAAAAAAAGTGTGCAACAATTAAGTTTCCGTGCATCAAATGAGTTGTGAGGCGGGAGTTGGGTTAACCCGTGTGCTCTGCGGAACGTTCAAAAACAAACAACACCACCAAACGCAAACATCGTATTTATCTTTGTCATGTTCATCATAAGCGAGCCGGATATATGTACTTCTAAGTAGCGATATACGTGGAAATGTTAATACACTACAGGATATATGCAACTGTTTTTAATGCCAGAAACATACAGTTTTCGCAACATATACAATCAGTGTTACTTATTCTGTCTTTACTTTTGTTGAGATTTTTTTACGGTGTAATTAGGTTGACTTAGTGACTATGCTGATTAAAACGGCGTTACATAAAATACATTGAATAGCCACTGAAAATAGCCATAAACAAAAGTTTAATATGACACGTGCCAAATTGAACGGCTTTGTTAATCAAAACAATCAAACACCTCGAAAAAACAGTTGGTGTCATTAGAAACATGGTGCAACTAGTACATCAGGGGCAGGTTAGCGTAATCACTGGCAAAATTACGGGTCCGCAATCCCACCCGAAAACGGAGACCACAGTCCTTAACGGGCAGGCAGGACCAACAAGATCGTTACGCCAAGAAGAAGATTACGTTTAACGGTAAAGCCTCGTGGCGGATAAAATGTCCAATAAAGAGCAAATGAAGGCTGAACCGTTTGCAACTGTAAGGATACAATCATGCTAGAACTGATAAGAAACACATGCATGAAGGAGACATATTTCAAGCGCATATTGTTTTGAAGTTTGTTTTTATTTCAATTTTTAATTTAATTTTTATCATCACAATATTATTGTTACCAGGTTTTATCAAAAGTATTCAAATTAGAAGACGAAACTATTAAGACCTTATTGAATCATTGGACTATGGGATTGATTTCCTATGCAAAATCGGTGGATGAGAAGTTAATTCTCATTTATTGGTTGAAGAATTGCAAAGAAAATGGAATGACCAACATGCTTATAGAAAAGCTTTAATATATTTGGTGAAATGCTTTCAAAACTACTGAATTGATGACGTAAAACAAAATTAATAAAGGGACGACAATAAAGACGCCTGACGAAACGTCACCTCAACACAACCGCTGGCAACAATTAACGCTTCTGACCAGAACATTGGGTAGGCTTTATTTCAATGCTTGTGGTTCTACGTGGCACAGTAAAAAAATCAAAGTCCCGAGTCAAAATACAGCTGAAATAAATGCTATGAAGCGAGACAATAATAAAAACAACGGGTAAAAACAATTGCATTCGTTTGGGATCCAGCGAAAAAGAACGGTTTCGTTTCGCTACGAGATTGATAGAATTTTTGAGGTTCTTTTCTAATTTCGACGCAGATTTTTTCATCCAAAATCCTTGTCTGAGCCGTTTCCTCTTCCCATTCATCCAATGAATTTAATTTGTCACGGGCCAGCCAGAATCGCGGATCACATAGAGCACGCAAACAGTTGATGGTATGTGATGCCTTTTGCAGAATATACTGCCCGTTGATGCAGCCGTCTGATGCCTGTGTTGGTGGTATTTGAATGCGTAGAAAGGGAAAAAATTATCGCACTATACGAATGGTTTCGGATGAAGGTGTTCATAGGTGCGAACTTCTATAACGTTCAAATAAGAGGCAATAAAGGAAGACCTGGTTGATCGCCCGAACGAATTTGATTTGAACCACACGAATGGAAGCTGTTCGCGACGAGACATGCAATATTTTCATGCGCCCACCTCGGTTTCTCCTCCGGTTCAAGTAGTATTCAGAAGACGGTAATTTCCAATTGTTGTAGACTTTGAAGAAATTTAATTTATATACTTTCAATAATTTGGAAAGGAGGAGAAGAACGAGGAACATGACATGATTTTAAATAGATGTTATGGATTAAAATTCAGCTACATACACTGAAGGAAACAAGAATAGCACCACCCTGTTTTTTATGATTTTTTTTTATATTTCGTTAAAAATGGAGCTTTTTCGAGTTTGGTACGTTATGAAAATCAGTTTCACAACTTTCCAGTGAATTACGATCGTATTAATGTGGGCTTATAACGTTAAAACAAAATAATTCATGAAAACAGGGAGGAAATAAAATTAGCACCACTTTGGTTTTTTGTTCAGCAATTGACAATATTTCAAAAACTAATAATTTTAAAAGGGGTTTTAAAATATTTGTAGTTGGTATTCAACCCGAAGTATTGACATTAAATTTAATTAATCGTGTGTTCTTTGATTTGAAGTCATTTAGACATTCCAAGTGAGTTTGAAATGTGAAATTTATTATTCAACATAATAATAAATCGAACTTCCCGTAGCAAGTTCTTCGATAGGGTCATTCTTTATTAATCAGGGTTGGTCGATCCAACAAATGTAGTCAGTTCGTAGCTTTGAGGAGTGTGTTTACAGTTAGTTCTTATTATTTTGCTTTATCATCAATTAATCAAAGCTTGGGCAAAGATTTTCCTTTTCTATCGATTGTGTTTTTTTACGTTTTTTTTTTTTTTGCAAGTGTTGCGTTCGTGTAACGCGGTTTCGTTTTAACCTAATTTCCCCTATCCAAACATATTATAAACAGCTTGATGAAAGGCAAATGAATTCGGAACTGTCAAGTAGATATCATCACCGTAAGCCCAATTCCAAACGTAATCATCCCACCGTGGAGTACCTTACCAGGCATAAAGACGCCTGCTTAAAGTGAAATACGCAATGCTTTATGATGATACGTGTAGTCCTGTATATTACATTGGAACGCAGCTGATAATAAAAGTTAAATAATGTGTAAAACTACAAACATTTTACGTACTATCGCTATGGAAATGTTATTTCATTACTTGAAAAACAATTTCATTGCATTCCTTAAAGATACCCTCAACAGAACCAAACAGAAATGTTAGAAATAAAACCTCAATGGTGTGGCATGTTAAGTAGCTCTAATCTACTGGTTTGCGTCCATGCAAACGCTCATTGCAAACATATATTTCATGGCTCATTAGGTAAAACATTTTATAAAAAAAAATTTCTAAATCATTCAGAAATCAAATACATATACAGCACACATCCAATACGTTGTCTATAAGAAGATCCGTATTCTTTGAAAAGAACACGAAGAAACAAAAATAAAGAATTTAAGTTTCTTTAAGCGCTAGGTAGAATGTTCTATGACGATTTTTATTACGTAAATCAAAAGATTGAGACTGTATATGGTTGACGAAAGCCAAGTCTTCAGAATAATGCACTGATGATAGATGGGTACCATATACCTTGGCTGCTTGGGATAGGACGGAACTGCAGTTGTTCACCACTGATCACAACATACCTCGTTGGCTAATGGATTCCGGGGCCATTGGGGTACGGACCATAGGCGTAATGTACCATTCAGTGATGAAGTCAAGGTATGAAATATGTGCGGCGGCTCCAGAACTACCTACCGGAATTACTTATGATTTTAGCTGCCCACCTGTCGGTACAGTGCGTATGCTATGGTCTGGAGCTACTACTCGGATCAGGCTGCAGGACTCCTATAATGAATAATCAGAAAAACATCTACAGAAGCAATCGAGACATCAAGAAAGAAGCATAGTGTACAAGCCACCATCCAAAGAAACACACTACTGGTGATTGTTGCATAATATAGTATGAATTGTTGCATAATATAGTTTTTTTTTATCTGGAAAATGTCGATTATCGAGCTGAATTATCACCATTTGCGGGAGGTGCTACTTTTCTACTTCAATTCGAAGAAAACAGCTGCTGCAGCGTTTTGAGAACAAGTTTACGGAGACGATGTTATGTCGGTCGCTCTTGCTTTGGGAATTTAAGGAAATGGGGATTGGGAATGGTCCAAAATCAAGCAAAGTGGATCCCTTACGATTTGATGCCCAGAAACGATTAGCGTCGCTTGCATGCTTTCGATCAAGTGCTGCAGCGGCACAATAGAAAGAACTTTCTACATCGCGTAGCGGCAGCGTATGTAAAGTGGATACAATACAGCAACCCAATGCTTAAAAAACGTTGGGACCACCCGGCTTTATATCAACATCAAAAGCAAAGCCCAACATCCACGCTGCAAAGGTTTTGCATTGCGTTTGATGGAATCAGTTGGGCGTTAGTTATAACGAGCCCCTACAACCCAACGAAACCGTCACTGGAGCACGTTATCGGACATTAAGTCGATTGTTAAAAGAAAAACGCTGAAATGGGATGTTCTAAACTACCCACTGTATTCACCACACCTTGCTCCATCAGATTTTCACCGGTTCCGGTCCATGGCACATGATCTGAGTGAACAAGAATTCCGATCCACATCATTCCGATATATGGATAGCGTCCAAGGAGCAACAGTTCTATTGGGACGGCATTCAAGCTCTGCCCAAAAGATGGCCAAAAGAAGTGGTAAGCAATGGCCAATACTTTGAATGCGTAATCTTTTACCGTTACTTTTTAACCCTTTCACCGTAAGCTATTCAAGCCTAAAATTGGCAATACAACATAATATTTTGGCTATTTGGGGTGTAAAATAAGAGAATATCACCAAAAAAACCAAGCAGTATGTGTAAGTTTTTTATAATTTCATGGGAAATATTTTACCCTATAAACCATAAAAGTAAATAAATAACCAGTATAGTTATGATATCGGAATTTCTTTTGTTTGCTTTTCACTATAAATTACATGATAAACATTCTAAGAAAAAGATCTTAGCCATTTCTATGAAAAAAATACTAAATTCATCAACTTGCCAAATACTATGTTTTTGTTGTTGGTTGAACGCACCAATGGTTTGGTTTTTGGGCAATTAATTTTAATAGTTCTTTTTTGTTTATTCGTTCAGAAAGACATTTGAGGCCTTTGACATAATGTTTTCTTTGATGTTTCGTTTCAAAATTATCGTTTTGTTAATAGTTGACCAAACAGTAACGAGTGTTGTAGATGGGAAAAATATTTCCCTTGGTTGTGAAAGGGTTAAATAAATAAACATTTTCATAAAAAAAACAGCGAGAACTTAGTTACAGAGTTAATATATTTATTATAATTGAGTTTAGGTAATTTTCCTTCTCAATATCATTCCCAACAATTGACCCCAACTGGAGAGAAAGCTTTAGATCAATAGTTTGCTATCTAGTTTTGATTGCGTGTGAGTATATATTTTATTTGTTTGTGCAATTTAACACGTTGTAGAGGAACAGGCAGGGAGACAGGGAGCTGGGGGGATGGGGAAAGGGGAGTAAATTCAAATATAGTGGATTCTACCATCAACAGATCGCAATTAACCGCTACTATAAACAACAAACTGTCTTCGATAACCGAACAAACAACTGGATAAAAAATATCAGTGACTGTGTCAGAATCAATGACTACGCTAATAACAAAACCCCTGATAAAATCTGCCCAGCATATGAAATAGAGACACAATTATAAACATGTAGCTCCATATTTGTATTTTTGATTGACATGAAGATTGTAATGTATCAAAAAATCAGTAAGGTTGGTGAACATGCTAAGGTATGTTAAGTGTTTGCTATATAAGGTTCACAAAATCATATGAATCATTTTATCAGGTGAATACTAGGCATTGTCAAAATAAAAGAAATTACGAAAACAAATGCCTTGAATTTTCTAATTTGTACTCTAAGCTAGGTAACGATAAATTCACTCAAAATTATTGTAAAAGCTTTACCAATATAGGCTCAAGTTTGTTTTAAATATACTTTTCCGATTTTTTTACTGCCCCGTGCATGTTCACCATGGTCACATGTTCATCACACACAAAATAAGAAAATTTTCAAATGATGCGCTGTCTGGAGGAGCGTTAATATTTGGCACTAAACTACAAATGCTCTTTTCAGTTCATCAAACTGGAAATTTTCGTCGCACCACGATGGTTTATTTCACGACAGTATCACGGCACACACCATGTGGTCTTGCGGCTCGCATATTTGGTCTCTGGTGAATAAATACGAAATCGACTCATATATGTGCACACCATTTTGCTAAAACCACGTTGGTGGCTTACGACCCCTAGTGAGTTCTATTTCATACAGGTTTACTGCTAGTCACGCTTCAAAAAACCTAGAATAGATGCAGCGGTGTTCCAGCAGCCGAAAATGGTCGAAAAATATCGGCTTACGCAACGCAATGAGTATGATCAACAGTTTTTTTCATATATTCAAAACTAATAAACAACAAATAGTTATGCATTTAAAGAAATATTAAACAATTAAAGAGATTTGAAATTATTTATAGCAAGCTTAAAAGCTGGAATAAACATCGATGTTTTTAAAGTAAAAGTTTTCGGTTTCGCGTTTTTTCTATCCGAGTGATCAAATCACTACAGTTGCTTAAGAAATGCATGGATGCCGAACAATGTGCATCAGCCATACAGCATGATGATATGCTTATTGAAATCACTTGCCTGCTCGTGCAAGTGACCTTCTTGCTGCCTTCAGGATGGAAAAGAGATATTCAAAGGTTGACTTTTCTCATGTGGAACAACGAACGAACAACGTCTCCTTATTTCTAAGTGAATCATAAAAAAGACGCCCTGAAAAGCGCACACCTGAGGTCAGTGATATTTTTCACAATCTACAGCCCTTTTCACACCTCATTTGTTAAATTTTTCTTAAGCAGAGCGTTTCTGACCAATTTTTTTTAAGGAATACAAAGAGGAGCAAATGTAGAAATAGATATCTCGAAAGCGGCTGTTTTTGTAACGAAATAAACCTACATGGCGTGTAAAGTGTCATGTTTTGCTTTCTCAATAAAATATTTGGGTGGGTTAGAAAAAATCAGATATGAATGTTTATATTTAGTCTATGCCCTATGTAATTTTACAAATTAAGAGCAGCAGAAAATGAAAACACAAATAAAAGCATATGGTATTATCTAATCGTTGAGCAGTAAAAACAATTACAACTCAAGCTTGGTATTTATTGGTTTGTTGTTAGCCAAAAGCCAAAAGAACCGATAAGAAGCATGGAACATACCTTAACTATTCGAGTTTTAAGTTTTCACTAGAACTATGTTTTGGAAGTCAAATATTTGTCCAGTCGTAAGCCGTCCAGTGGTGGTTGTTGGTTTTTTTATACGCACTCCATATTTGTACACAGGATGAGACAAGAAAACCGCATGATTTAAACCTATTGACGGTGAATGTAAAACGACGGACAGCGTGTGTTTTTTTTATAAGGACGGTTAAGGACGATTACATAAATGTATTTATAAAGTATGTTCATCACGTGGTTCTGCTACATTTTCAAAGAAAAATTATCCCTTTATTATACGACCAACGACGACGAAACGGTTAAACTGAATATATCACTTCCATGAAATGTTTACAGCGCAGAATAAAACAATCATCAAATAGGCGAATATAGAAGGTTGCTCTGATCTATGTTACGTAAAGGCATACATTATGGGCAAATAAATTAACGCTACGCCTGTTAAATTTAGCGTCATTGCTGAAGAATCCCCTAGGCAATATAGTAGACAACTGAACGCATGATGAATTCACTCAAGGAACTGCTCCCAATCGACGATCTTCATTTTATGGTACTCCAGTGACCCGTTAAATATTCAGCTAATAAGTATGGCCATACGACCAGTAAATCAAACTTATCTTCCTGCCTTCGGTCTTGAAGTGCTTGCATGATGTGAGAAATTAGTAATGCAATTGCCATTCCGAAAGGAGGCCTAATAGGCACCGAGAAACGTAATAGTAAACTTATCTTCATAAATCTACTAAGTCTGTGAAAACGACCAATCTGAACATTGTCTTTTCTTATTTAACATAGTTTTTACAAAATCGGACTAAGGCAAAAGCTGAAATGGTTGCTATATTATTTCTTGGGAAAGGACAGTTTCCTTCCAGTGCCAATTTGAATAGTTGGGCTAATAAAAGTGACTGTAAAGATGAAACGAAATTTTTATGAAATGGTATCGGCTTGGTAGATTAAATTTAAACTAGATAAACTCAAAACGAATTGAAACTTGTTATCCGACAATCAAAATTATTGATTGGTGTTACACTAATGATTTTCATGATGACCCACGAATGGTGTAAAACTAGTGCTGAAGGTCTCCTCAGAAAGAGAGGACTCTAAAAAGAATCAAAGTTCGATTTTTTTTGATACATTTTTTTATCAATAAATAGCTTTTATTGAAAACGAGTATCTACAGTTCACCTGCTAAGCGAGAAAACTAGCATTACAATAGTGTTTAGCTTAAGCTGAGTCACTTTTTGTTTTTTCCCTTGCAAATATCAGTGTAATTTTTCTAATTTATTAAAATTGAATATACTTTGATTCATTAGAGATCTTCTAGGTGGCAGATTGGAATAAAATATATCGTTTGAGTCTGAATAGACTTATACCAATTTAAACTATGAAAAAAAATAAGAATAGGATACAAAAGATACTTGTACAGGCAATTTCACATTGTGGTGGATATACGGTATCCATAACTCGTGGTCACCATGTATTTTCGAATACTGCGTGAAACCGCTCGCGGTCGCGGACTTATCGAAGCGGAGCGTTTGTCATCGTGTACAACTTGAACTTAGATGAAAACTCAGAAATTTTTTGTTACTGGATACGCGACGGGCATTACGACCACATCCGATCAGTGTCCACCGAATAGTTTCCTAATCTTTCCTATTCGGTATCGATTTATTTATACTGTTCCTTAAGGCTAGTTTACAGGTAGTTGGATAAGTGTTGGGTTTGAGACTGACCTAGTTTACAAACTTGTGTTTATCGATTATATAAATGCTGGTTGGATAATTTTGGTGTTTTTAATCATGGTTAGGTTATTGACGTCGATCGCGCAAACGTTTTTGCGCGCATCGTTCCCTGCCTGTTTCATAACATCCGGCCCGAAGTGGGTCATGCTAACTTGGCTCAAATGCCCGAACCCGTTGGTTCCCTGTTTTTCATGCACCGGCTTGCCGTGGGTCATATTACTTAGGTGCAATGCTCGCACACGATCGTGTCCCAACTTGTTTGCGCTGTATCGCTGGGTGCGTCAATCTATCAATTTGCCTAGATTGCAATTTTGGGTGTTTTGCGGTTGTTTCTGAGTTGAGGTTTTACCGAAATGGGTTTTGTTTGTTTTGAGGCGGTGTCACCTGATTTTGTTGTTTTCGAGACTTAGTTCAAAACATTTGATTATGAAACGGCGAGTTCATTGTGCTTTCCACGCTCACTTTACTTCTATGGTGGTGGATTTTAAGCCGTATAGCATAGGCATGCTACAACATGTTTATATACATAGGGGGTCCGCGACAGCCGAGCGGTAGCGCCGGTTAGAAAATCAACCCATGAGCGCTAGGGCTCGCCACCTCGACGGCGTGGTTTCCAATCCCAACAAAGACCGGACCCTCTCCTGTACGAGAAGACTGTCTGTCCACGACACAAGTCTCGTAAGTCCTTAACGGGCCGGCATGACCAATAGGTCGTTATGCCAAAAAGAAGATAAACATAGGCGAAATATGGTGTGTATGCAGCATGTGGCGTACATTCGACATTCTTTAAGTTTAACCGTCATTTAAGAAACATGTTTTACAACATTTTTTTAAAATTAAAAGTTATTCAAAATATATTCAATATTGTTTTTTCAACAAATAATGCTCAACGTTAGTTCAGACTAAAAGCTAGATCAAAACAGGAAACAATTTATTTTATAGAGCTGCCGTACCAAAGTTTTCGCAAATTCGCGAAAAGGTTTATGATTGTATCGTTTTATTTCTCGTTTTTTATCGCTTGTCTATCAAATATATGTTCATTTGCACTTTATTCTTAAGAAAGGAAATAGTTTGCTGCTTTGAAATATCGATAAAACTGTACGTCACTGAGTTAATAAATTTATTTCAAGATCATTCATCATTGCTTTAACGTTCAGTTAGTTTTACGACACAAACAAACAACAGATAACGTACGCTCAATCAATGCCAAGTAATGATTTGTTCATAAAGGCTCCTTTGATTTTGTGGCTTTTGCAGAATTGTGGCCCATCCGCTGGGTTCGATAAACGGTTCAAAAGGCATCGTTTGTTTTTTTGACTTCATTATCTCTTCTGTTTCTAAGGTCAACATTTGCCACATAGACTCGTGTACATAATGGACGTCTCTCTGTTTTCAGATTCAGAAATTACTGCAGCATAGTTTCATCATAAATTCATATATTGTCTTCCGAATAAATTTTCCACCAACTTTCACGAATCCGACGTCGTTGCTGTTGTCTACGTTGCGCGTAGACGTAAACGATCGAGTACATTTATCACTGCCAGTGTTTACGCAGACCATTCATATCTGTTAGTTTATCGTATAAGTATTTTTGAAATGGCTTTTTGGTTGTTTGCATCTTGTTTTTTAAACGGTTAAAACAAATGAATAAACTTTCCCGACTAAATTCAAACAAAGGCTAAATTTAAGAATTTATCAACTTTCTGTGAAAATGCTAAGATTTATGCTCAGCAGTAATGTTATTGCACTTATTTTGAGACTGCACATACATTCTTACAAATACAGTCAAACGTTCTTCTCGTCACAACAAATGCTAGGAACAAATAACAAACGACCTTGAATTAATCGCTGTCCATTTCTAAATTGATAGGGTTCAACAAAAAATTGCCGGTGAGCAAAACGAAGATGAAAATGGGGAACAAACGGTGCAAATTATGTTTGAACGGCAGCAAAAAGAGCATCAATTTATGTCTGAGTAGTTCCTAAAATAAATGAACCGTATTTGCCAGACGAGAGGTTCGTGTTAAGTAAGCAACAAGGGTTCATTACTCTCGGTAAACTGCTGGACCGAAAGACTTCATTTAATGACTCCCCCTTTATTTCTTCATCGAAACTATATCTCTGAAACTGAATGGTGGTTGCTCTATTGGGTTCAGAACAAATGACCAATATTGGTTAGAAACGACATTCAAAATATATCAATTGATTCATAGCTACAGCATACAGTCTAATAATGTTTCAAAAAACACGATTGGAGAAAAAAATATTGACCCTGGCTCTGATAGTTTTTCATGCTAGCGGGTTTATACTTTTGTTCATAAAGATATTTTTTTCTCGTCGAGTTTTTCACAGTTTCAAGTGTTTTTAAACACAGTGAATCGCAACGGACATTAAAATGTACCGCTTAAAAGTGATTATTTAAGGATTTAATTTTACTCTGACAAATTGAAAAAATATAAGATTAAATTCGTATTCGCTACAGAAATGTACGTAAAAATGTGAAATTGTCAGCTTGCTCGAAAAAAAAAAGTACACGTTTCCTACCAGGATTAGAAGCTGTCTCGTGTACTTTAAAGATAGTTTTGTGCTATAAAAAAAACCACGTTGTTAGCAACAGACAAACAAAATCGCTACGCTACGATGCCGTGTGGACGGCCAGTTAGTTTCTTGTTTTTGTCACGTAATATCAGAATAATCAAATCAAACCAACAAAACATTGTTTTAGGTTTCGATAACTGATTCTAATTGTTTTGCATTCGTGAGCACCGCGCAAGTGTGAATTTACACAAGAAGAAACTAGGTAAAGTTAACTAAATGTATCTGATATCTTTGGAGGTTTTCAATGAGTTGTATAGTGTATAATAGCTATACAGCTTTTTGCTGCTTCGCATCTAAGATGTTCATCGCCAAAAACACTTAGTGCTCGATTTGAAATTCAAAAGGATGGATTAGTTTTGGGTTCCAGCAACTTGAAGAGGGATTCTAGTGCACCTAGTAAAAAAAGATACTTCAGATACGAGACTAATCTCTGGTAACTAAACTAAGACTAAACGTTTTTACTAACAAACGGGAAAATTATACAAAGTATGGTCTTCGTTTTATTCAAGTCGCAAAGAATTGATTTATTTAATTAATTAACTAATTGCAGTTCATAAAATCATATTCTTAAAACTTTACCTGTCAAGTCATTCAAACCTGAGATTTTACTGGACATACACAGTACCAGTGCTCACATACGCCTCCGAGACATCGACTCTGTCTAAATCTGGCGAAACCCTCTTAGCCGTGTTCGAGAGGAAGATGCTCAGGAGGATTTTTGGCCCCATATATCAGGAGGGACAATGGAGAAGCCGATATAATGACGAGCTCTACGAGCTGTACGGTGAGCTCACTGTCGTACAGCGAATTAGACTCGCCAGGCTCTGGTGAGCTGGCCATGCCATGCGAATGGCACGGGACTACCCAGCCCGTAAAGTCCTTTTAGGGTGTCCTCAAAGACAGAGGAGACGTGGTAGGCCTAAATTGAGATGGAAGGATGGCGTAGACGAAGCCGCCAATAAAGCTGAGATACGGAATAGGATCAGTTAGACGAGCGACCATGTGCGGCATCGTCAGGCAAAGACCGCTCGGCGGTTGTAGCGTCACATAACTAGGTGAAGTGACTTTTTAAATTTTATTCAATTAAAACTTACTCTGAAATCATAGTTTGGTTAGTTAGTCATTTTATTTACTGAAACGTGATAATGAATGAAAAAAAAACTACAACTCACTGCCATGAGAACGTTTTATTTGCTTCGGAAAACATGTGCAAGGGGGTGTGATATACCAATTTCATCACGAACATAGCCAACATCTATCTAGGAGAGCAAACCAAATCACGTACGAACCAGCGAATAAACTTTGAGCGAGTAACGAATAGCCGCACTTAATATCGCAGAGGTGGTAGCTAAAGTAAAAGAAGGAAAGATAGCGCTTCTCCCCCTCACTCCTTCTTCCTCTTGATTTTTCTGGAAAGTTTACAAACGTTAAAATTTGTAAATGAATTTAATGCACAATGTGCATAAGCGTTGGTAACATGCAACGAACGACACCGTATAAAAATCATTACATATTCAACGGACGTTTGGAAAATGGGTCTTCGGAACCCTATCCTAGCGTATTCAGTTTCATACTAAGAATCCATACACACAAAAAGAGCTTTGTAAACTACCTCGTAACATTGAAGCTGTTCTTCTGATTACTGCAGGTGCTGTTCAGACATTCCCATGAGGCAGTCCATGTTAAAACTATTCATTTTTTGCTTAGTTTGGAATCATGCCAGCCATCTTACCTGGTCCAAGATTCACCATAGCTACACCATCAAATGTGTTTTGAAAGAATGGTAAAAGAAAAAAAAATTGATCATTATAACACCTGCAACACTGCATAGTACATTCAATGAAGAAGTCTGCAGCACGGAACATATATTTGAATGGTTGCAGTATGTGAAAAGCGTTGCTAACAGTAGAAGATAGTGAATGCCATGCATCGTGTTTCTGGCGACAAATGATCTGTGAAATAAGTGTAGTAACAATGTTACGGTAAAGAACGAGTATTTATGGTACAATGGTTTTTTGAGTAATAAATATTAACATTGCTGCTACTAGGAATAGCACTATTTTGCATGATAAACCAAATTGGTTGCAGCATTGGCTTTTGTCACAAACGTCAATTATTAAAAGCAGCAGATTATTGAGAAAAACTGAAACAAGACAATCCTAAGAAATGCCTGAAGAAAAATCAGAAGAATAGAAAAAAAGTAGATCCTCAAACAAAATAACGTAATGGCGACTAGTATCGAAAGAATTTGGTTGACAGACACAATTTAGACCTCGAGAACTCATGAGAATATGTTCACTGGCATGAAAAATTCTCCGTTTATAAGATTCTCGACAGAATCAAATGAAATATATTGCGTTAAATACAATCAATCTAAAGTTATTGAGAATTTAAAACGAGTAATCCAATATCATGCTAGACAATCTGCAAATCTTCATGAACGCTGATGGTTGAGTTACTAAGCTTTTTTTTATTAATGCCGACAAAATAAAGCCATTGTGACATACCTGCAGATGCTGATAATTATCAGTGCGACCCTGGCAGTAAAACGAATGACATGATATTTTAATATCGAGCACTGAAATACGATTCTCCTTCGTCTCGACCTCGAAAAGCATTGCATTGATAATCCATAATGAGGAGAAATGTACGTTTTGGCAAAAGCGTTAGTATCGCACATCTTCAATATCCTCGGAAGAACAAGCAAGAATTTTTTTTGTTGAAAAGAACACAAGTTCCTTAAGTTCCTCATACGGAGTGAACAATTTTTGATCAAATCAAAAGAAATTATTGCATCTTTCATCACTACAAGCGGTAGACATATAAAATAGGAGCAATTGATGGAAATTACTTATTTTGTCGGACCTTAGTTAAAGAACGCATGCTATTAAAATACAGCACTGGTTCCGCCAGGAATAATGAACGGTTGACGACCATTCTTCAATTTACCGTTCAGGTCCCACTATTGAAAAAAGAATAAAATGTTAGATACACAATTAGATCTAATTTTTTAGATTAATATTTCGCAACAGCATTGTTATTTTCTCTACTGTACATATTTACACGTTTTTAGGAAGCTTATGTATAAACATATCACAGGTCCCTCAACAACCAAAACACCTTGACCGCAAATATTTGATTGGGATTACTTAGCTTTTGCTGTTTGATTATTGCACTATGTTTTGCTTTCGTTGACTGTGTAACAAAACATCGGAAACCTGCTGCCAACCTTATACCTAGCCTTTTTTCTGTATTAATGAAAGTGACAATAAAACATTTCCCAAAAAGGTTCATTACAGGACATAATTTCTACATAACTTGCTTGTTATACCAGATGTTACTTGCTTCGCCAAATTTACAGTGCAAACAAAAAGCAAAGAAATTTCCCTCAAACGCACATGGTTAGGCCCTTTGTAATTGTCCAACAAAACAACAAAATCCCAGATGTCTAAAACAGTCAAATACATCTTTCCTAGTGGGTAGATTCATTCGGGCCTACATTATCCGTAAGTTGCATTTTTGTTGATGTTTATGGATCATATTACAAGCTACAAGTGCAAGACCAAACGTTATTCATTAATAATATAACTTATATTTTTCTTTGGAGCAAAATTGGCTTTTTCATTTTGCTGTGTTAGGGAAACATACGCCTTTTCCTATTTTGCACAGTTCTAATGCAATTTAATAGTGATCCCTTGGGAAGCTTCCTTCTTTTCTCGCATTATCATATAAATTACATCTCATATGGGTATCTTTGCACATGGAGTTGACAATCTGGGAAACATACTCAACCAGTGTAGGCTACAACCCGCACCGGTTTTATATGATTTCAGTCCTGGTGTTTCATGTTCGAAATACCAATACAACACACATACACACACACGTACGCCTTAGAGTAAAACGCTTATCGTTTGGTCATTTGCAAAAGCACCTTATCCAGTGCCCTTACGCATGGGATTCCAATCGGAAGTGTCTGATGTGATTTGTTCAAACACAGTACACTACACTTTACACGTCTCGTATCCTTCAACTTAAGTGGCAGGTTGGATTCGTGATCATAACTATGGTAATAATACTAATATGGCTCTATCCCTGCATCAATATTCATGACCATCAGCTTTATGGTGTACATTTTATATCCTTGAACGAAGACACTGAGTGATAAATATGTTCAATAACTTTCGATAATCTTAGGTGATGCCACAGTTTAATTCAGTTAAGCACAACCGAACTTCAACTTGATTCCAGAACAAAATCGAATCATGTAGCTGTTTATAAGTCATAAGTTAATAGTTCATTAACCACCACCAACCATTGCCAAAACTTTCAGCTGGTATAGCTACTGTTCTTTGAACTCTTAATTGCACAATTGCTTAACACGTTTCGTACCCAAAATAATACCATCAACGGACGAGTTTTGCATCTTCTCAACAAACAAAGAAGGGCGTTGAAAATAGATCGATAATATATAAGATAGAAAACACATACCGTGTGCATAAAACAGTTTTGTGAACATTCATTCGTTGAACTGGCTGCTTTTGTAATTTAATTTTCGATTAAACTAGATTCCCTGTGCTTATCCGTAAGAGAAAATGTCAAATATTGAGATTAGAAAATTATGAAAAGTAGAGACACACATCAGCAGCTCCAAATACAGCATGTTTTTATAATGTGAACAGTTCCCTTCTTTTAAGAATAATAATTTCTTTGTCTATGAAATTGAATGTTTGTTTACCGGCGGCACATAGGTTCCGATTCCGTTTTTTTTGGTTTGACATTTCATGAAATCAATTTTCAAAATCTTTCTTCCATATGAAAAAAAAGTTTAATAAGAAATTTTAAGAATATTACTGATTTAAAAGCACAATTGTGAGAGATATTGCCCGTGAAAGTTCCGCAAAGTGTGAAAAATCAAGTTTTCTTTCAAATATTTGCATCATTTTGCATATTTAATTCAGATTTTTTATAAAATGTTTTCTCACACTTGTTATACATTGTTAAAAAGGAAGTTATGTTGCCTTTCTTATAAAATTATAAAAAAAACTTAAATTTTATCAAAACATACTGCCATTTTTTCAAAGAAATGAAAAACTCACACAACATTTTTGATTTATAATGTTTCATAAGCCAGTACTTTTTTTGAACTAAACGGAACTCAATGACACCATATTGGGGCATAAATATAACATCTTAAGAAGGTTCTAAGAAGCTCTTAAGAAAAACTTGGCTGTGACTATTTGCGGACTCTGGGAGTTATATGTATTTAAATTTGTAGGTATTTTAAGGGTAAATGAAAAAAAATTGTCAGGTGAATCTAATATATAAAAGTCACCGTTGTCTGTATATATATATATATGTATGTGATCGCATCACGCAAAATCTACCGGGCCGATTTACACAAAACTTGGCAGGAAGGTAGCTAATTTTCCAGGATTGAATGATCTGAACTTCGTTTGTTGGTATCCCCAATCCTCCTTACCCCTCCCCAACACCTACCCTCTAAAATTAATGAAAAATAATTTTAGCTCAACGATGATTGAACGGATTTTCACAAAAATTGCTACACATACTGCTCACACAGGAACATAGCATGAACTAAAATTTCATCTTTCTAAAAGAAGGGGAAAGGGGGGCTCTCATACTACCCCATACCAAGAAAATGGTATAAATGCAATATGGGTATTAATTTCGAGTTATTTTTGGTCTCAAAAACGAATGGTCTTACTCTTAATGTTCAATCTTACCTCAGACTCCCTCTACCCTCCTCCTCTTCAGCAAAATAATAGCAATGCTCCAAATGAAAAGCGTTAATTCTTATCACCCATCAATTACGATTATGAAAAATAATAATAATTCGTTAATTATGCAATGGGTTCTTACAAAAATTGGACCACATACTATTTTAACATATAGCCAACAAGTGAGAATATTTCAACCATTTGGCTGAAGGGGTAAGATCCTATATCTTTGCTAAACAATGGTAACAATTCAATATGGGTATCATTTTCGTACAATTTGGGGTCACTAAATCGAATGGTCACAGTTTGGGTGGTCAATCTCATCTCTCCTACGAAACAAATATTCTCAATCATACAAAATCGGTCTAATCAATTCAACCAAACATAATTATAAGAAAGCCAATTTTTCAAGTGTGAAATGTCCAACATTCTTATGCCTCCTTCCTGCCTCTAACTTTCAAACACCTGAACGATAGAAAATATCTAAAAAAAAAATGATACCACCTTACGACAGATGCGACGGATTTAAAAAAAGACACTATTTTACACCGTAAATATCGTGGGGTGATGATAGAAGTGCTCTTAAATAATCGTCTATTATCTGTTGTCCTGGTCCAACTGATACTGAAATACAAACATTCTTCAGTTGGGAATTTATTTCTACCCGGATGAAATCGGGTTAATCAGCTAGTCTAATATATAAAAGTCACCGTTGTCTGTATATATATATAAATTATAAGAATTCGTTTATTATAATTCAACTTAACGCATTGGATGCTGACCTCCGACTGCCTCTACGCGTTTGGTACATCTGCCGATTACCAAAGTGAGGCGAGGTTACTAATACTACTTAACCTAGCGTAGTCACGTGAGGTACCAAGGGTAGCTCACGGATACTATTATTAATAATTAATACTAATCATAACCCCTCCAGGGCTAAAAGTAGGACGTCCTCGTCCGTTCGTATTTCAGTTCAGTTTTTAATCCTTTGTTTATGAATTTTGATATTATACGAATCTTTAAATGTCAGATCGTGATCTTCTTTGACTGTTGATAATTTATACGGATTTTTATCCTTATTCAATCTCTGGGAAGACTTTATGTATAGATTATCATTGGGAATAAGTTGCTTAGGTTTAGATAGGTGTTTGTGCATACTTTCATATTTCTCTTTTTGCTTGGAAAGACTCTGTTGGATACCACTCTGGATCTTCATAAAGTTTTCTGTTATTTCTTCTGTATTAGTGGTGCTTTGAGAATTAAATATTACCTCGCGAGGTTTTTCTTTGTCACAGAATGGAATGTGTTGTTGTAAATGTCTGTTATTATATTAATTTGTTGCTCTAAGTCCAATGAAGCGTATTTATACTGTAGGGTTCTGTACAATTCAATTAGAGTAGAATGGAATCTTTCTACAGTTCCGTTTGAACTTGAACAACTAGCATAATGAACTTCGATGCCCAAATTATTTAGAAATCCTACAAAATCTATGGATGTGAAAGATGGTTCTTGATCACAAATAATAGTTTTTGGGCGACCAAATTGTCTTATGTGTTCGGTTACAGCTGTTTTCAAATCCACTATGGTTCTTGTTTGAATAGGGATGGTGTTCGCGAATTTTGAAAACGAATCTACGACTGTGAGCCATTTAGATTTTTTTAAAAAGAAAATGTCTATATGAACTCTTTCGAAAGGTGTCATTCCAAAGATGCTTCTTTTTATAAGTTTAGGTGGGTGTCTGTCGTACTTCGCCTGTTTACATGTATTGCAAGAGTTAATATGCGTTTTTAATTTAGTTTCTAATCTTGGGAAAAAATATGATTGAAGAATTTGAAGTTGGTTTTCTTTTACACCTCTATGGCCTGTTTCGTGCGTTTCTCGAATAATTTCATCTTGTGCAATTTCGTCTTGCACATCTTCTAAGAGTAAGCTAGATATGACTATATTAAATATTCGGTTTATAGAATATTTTTTGTAGGTTTCTTGTACGAGTTGTATTAACGATGTCGGCAGTTTTAAACAAGAGATCCCCTTCGGGTTCATATTATCTTTGAAGATATTCAGTATATCTTGCTCGGCGAAATTGGGTTTTTGTATGGTGTATCTAAAGTATTTTGGAAAAATTTCTTGAAGTGAAAAGCTTTCTGTATCGTTGAAATTTAATATTATCTGAGTTTTGAAGCAATTAATAGCTTTTTCTGTGCATGGAATAAAGAAATCATCGCTGGTGTCGGCTGAATTTGTAGCAAGATCACTAGTGTTTAGTTCTTGTAGATTTATCCTTGATAATGCATCTGCAACAACGTTCTGCCGCCCTGGTTTATAAACTAAGTCATAATCGTACTCTTCTAGTACTAACTTTCCTCGAACTATTCGTTGATTAGAGTTAGTGAGTGAATACGTTAGGGGTTGGTGATCCGTTACAAGTTTGAAACGCCTGCCATAAAGGTACGGTCGAAAATGCTTCACACCCCAAACCATAGCAAGTAACTCTTTTTCAGTAGTCGAGTATTTTTCTTCGATCTTATTTAACGTGCGGGACGCATACGCCACAGGTCTATCTTTCCCAATTATTCCCTGCGATAGGACTGCTCCTATCGCAAAATCGCTCGCATCAGTGGTCAGAATGAAATCTTTCGAAAAATCAGGGTATATAAGAATGGGATCCATGGTTAGAAGTTTTTTACACTTTTCAAAGCAATTGATTACAGCAGGTGTTATCTTGAAATCAGAGTCCTTCCTTAGCATTGTTGTCAGTGGTTTGACTAATTTTGCGAAATCTTTGATAAATTTCCTATAATACCCTATAGTTCCCAGAAATTGTCTTATTTGTTTTTCATCCTTAGGTACAGGCCAATTTTTGATTACGTCGATTTTTGAGCTGTTAGATTTAACTCCTTCTTCCGTTACGGTATGACCGAGAAAGTCCACTTCTTTTCGGAAAAAGCTACACTTACTTAATTGTATCTTAAGGTGAGCATCTTTCAGACGTTTAAAATTTTTTGATAAGTCTTGTTTATGTTCTTGAAGAGAACTCGAGAATACAATAATGTCGTCCATATATACGAAACAACATTTTCCTAGCTCTTCTCTCAGAATACTGTCCATGACACGTTGAAAGGTGGCTGGAGCGTTTTTTAAGCCAAATGGCATGCGTGTAAATTCATATTTCCCTGATGTGATAGCGAATGCGGTTTTCTCTGAATCTTCTTCAGCCATTTGGACTTGGTGAAATCCCGCTACTAGATCGATAGTTGAAAAATAAGACGTTCTTCCTAATTTATCCAAGATGTCTGAGATTTCAGGGATCGGATACTTGTCGTTTATCGTTTTTTCATTTAACTTCCTATAGTCTATTACAAGACGGAATTGTTTTTTGCCAGATTTATCTGCTTTTTTTGGAACTACCCACACCGCAGAGGTGTATGGCGAAATTGATTCTTTAACGATTCCGTCGTCTAGCATTTTCCTTACTTGTTTCTGTACGTCTTCTTCATATACGTGCGGGTAACGATAAGACTTAGTATGCACTGGGATGTTATCAGTGGTCCTGATTTTATGTTTTATGTTGTGAGTAAAAGTGAGTTTGTCATTTTCACAGTAGATAATTTCCCTATTATTTTGGATAATTTTCTGTAGTGCTTCTTTTTCCTCTCCATTTAGTTCATCGAATTTTAAACGATAGTCTTCAAAGTTTTCTTTGGAAGGAACTTTGTTTAAGCTATCAAATTCTGTGCCTATATCTACTTCGTTAAAGTTGATTTCCGTTTTTACCAGGTTGTGTTTTTTTTCGATAGCTACGATTGCTTTTCCATTGCTTGCAACGTACAATCCTGGTAATATTGTGAAGTTGCTACATTCAATTTCATCTTCTATTAAAAACGAGCCATTTCTCTTTCTTGGGATCTTAATAAATTGATCATTCAAATGAATGCTATTTTCTGCTTACTTTTTTTTTAGTTCGATTACTTGTCCACCAATTTCTATCGTATTTTCTTTTATGTTTAGACGAGCGCTTAATTCTCTTAAACTTTCGTACCCTATGAGCCCGTCGAAAAATTCATGAAATTTGAATAAGTAGAATTTTAAAGGTTTCTTCACATTGAATAAATCTATATAAGTTGAATATTTAACTGTATGCAGTCCGCTAACATTTCTGACTGCCATTTCATTTTCGGCTTCGTAATTTTTCGTATCAACTTGTTCAGGCGATATGTAGTTCTTATTTGCTCCTGTGTCAATTAAAACCTTCAGTTCACGACCTTTAAGAAACAAGGATAAGTAAGGTAAAAAGTTATTAATTTCGACTGCTTTTTCTACTTCGTCCCTTGGGATCGTAGATAAATTAACCTCATATAATTTGGTGTCGTTATTTGTGTTCTTTTCAGCAAGGTTATCCGTAATGCTGCAACGATCGTTGCACGTGGTACACTCGTTGTGTGCATTGACCTCCATTTTTGATACGCGTGTCCTCATCGATACATCACCATCAGCGTACCGGGGCGGATGTGTTGGAGTACTCTGCTTGTCGTAGTAGTGCTGCTTACGAGATTCAAATTGTCCGGCTGGACGGTCGCTTTTGTTCTTCGGCGGGCCGGTGTAAACGTGTGATTTGGAACATCCGTCCTTTGTTCCTCTCAGCTGCTGCCGATAGATAGCGTTAGAATATTCCTCTGTGACTTCCAGAGCTTCCTCGAGCGATTTCGGCTTGCTGCTTCTCGCGTGTATTGCCAAATTTCCGTCGAGGCCGTCGACGAACCGCGTGAGTGTGAGATTCAATAAATTACTTATTGCCGGCATTGAATCTTTATACTCTTCCATCGTGGAAGCCGACGATTTCATCGCTGTTTCAATGTTTTTCAACTTTTTATAAAATTCACGAATCGAATTTTTTCCTTGTCGGGCGTAGAATAAGGAGCACATGTGTGTAGCGAGGTCTCTTTTGTTACCGAATGCCTTGACGATAGCGTCTTTTATTTCGGGCCACGTGTTCGGATTTCCGGCGACGATGAGAACTTCTTTTGCTTCGCCTTTTAACTTGCTCTTCACTGTGCGTATGATTTGTCCGAAAATTGGTTGACCAATCCATTCCTTGTATAAATTTAACGTTTCTTCGGTATCTTGTACCCATGCATCACAACATAGTTTATTCCCATCGAAAACTTCAATACTCTTCACTGGGTCGGGGATGGACAATATTGAACGGTTCCCGTTCATTGTAGATAAAGCGTCCGTTATCAATTGTTGGTGAGCAGTCAAAAGTTTGACTTGCTCTACAAGTTGGTTTAGATCGGGCTCCATTTTATTTTACTTTTTGTCACAAACAATTTGTTTGAAAAAATACTTTGTAGGTTCACTTGCACGTAACTATTGCCGCAAATCTATTGATATACACTCAACGATCGATCACTCGGGACAACAGGTGCCTCGTACGTGGGCTTTTTTTTGCAAGAACCGTCGACTGCGCCAATTATAAGAATACGTTTATTATAATTCAACTTAACGCATTGGATGCTGACCTCCGACTGCCTCTACGCGTTTGGTACATCTGCCGATTACCAAAGTGAGGCGAGGTTACTAATACTACTTAACCTAGCGTAGTCACGTGAGGTACCAAGGGTAGCTCACGGATACTATTAATAATAATTAATACTAATCATAACCTATATATGTATGTATGTGATCGCATCACGCAAAATCTACCGGGCCGATTTACACCAAACTTGGCAGGAAGGTAGCTAATTTTCCAGGATTGAATGATCTGATTTTCGTTTGTTGATATCTCCAATCCTCCTTACCCCTCCCGAACACCTACCCTCTAAAATTAATGAAAAACAATTATTGCTCCACCATTAGTGATTGGATTTTCATAAAAAATGATAAACATGCTGCTTACATAGGGACATAGCATGGATTAAAATTTTATCGATCTACGGCAAGGGGAAAGGGGGGCTCCCATATGACCCCCTACCTTAAAAATGGTAAAAATGCAATACGGGTATCAATTTCGTAGTATTTATGGTCTCTAAATCGAATGGCCTTACTCTTAATGTTCAATCTTAGCCCAGACTCCCTCTACCCTCCTCTTCTTCAGCATAACAATAGCAATGCTAAAAACTAAAAACGTTAATTCTTATCACATGCATACAACGCAAAATCTACTAAGTCTATCTGTACCAAACTTGGCTGGAGCATTGCCAATATATTATTCTTTCGATTGTCCTCCTACCCTGTCCCCCTTCCGAACCCCTATCCCTCAAAATGATGAAAAATATTAATACTTCAACAATTATGGAATGGGGTTTTATAAAATTTGGTACATATACTACTTAAATATGTAGCCATCATGTGATAAAATGTCATCCATGTAGAAGAAGGGGAAAGAGGGGCTTCCATCCTACCCCCTAGCTTAACAGTGGGTAAAATGCAATATGGGTATCATTTTCGTTGTATTTGGGGTTACTAAATCGACCAAATCCCAGACTTCTTCTATCTTCTCCTACGTAACAAATATTTTCAATCACACAAAATCGGTCTAATCAATTTATACTAAACATAATCATAAGAAAGACAATTTTTCAAGTGTGAAATGTCCAATATTCTTATGCCTCCTTCCTGCCTATAACTTTCTATCACCTGAACAATAGAATTTAAGTAAAACAATAAGATGCCACATTACTACGGATGCGACGAATTTGAAAAAAGCGTACATATCGTGGGGTGAGGGTTTAACTGGGGTATTTCTCATACTTGCTTCAATTGATGAATTTTAAATGGTTGAACCAAGGTGGAAGCACAATTAGATAGCGAATGTAAAATGTGTATTAACATGGTTTCGTCGACTAAAGGTAATAAAAAAAAATACCACAATCCCCAAAACGCTAAATTGCAAAACTCAAGACACTGAATGAAAACACTCTTTCGTTTGGAATTTCTTTCTACCCGGATGAAATCGGGTTAATCAGCTAGTGTAGTAATAAGGTTGTCTGGCGTAAAATTCTTGCCAAAATTATAGTTAAGTTGATGGTGGTGTTTGCACAAGGTAGTTGCAAAAAGCAACGTTGGATCCAGATTGGAAAACTCTAATTCACAGTCTTGGTTAATTATTGTCTTGAAAACATCGAAAAACTGTATACAACATTTGGACGCCCGGACCGCCGCTCAAGCTGAACCACTGTGGGCTGGGCCAATCATACCGATGTCTTCTTATGATTTGTTCCTTTTTACGCAATGACGGTTTCGAAAAATTCTTAAGAAGGGATTTTTACACATTAAAAAATTTAAAAAAGATTCCATTTGATCATAACGCAAACATTTCATATCCAATGGTACTTCAGCCTGTGGACTCATACAATGTCGTTAGCATGTTTTATAATGATTTCACAAAAAGCTTCCCATGTTCTTTACTTTCGAAAACATCAACTTCATATCATATTGGGCTATATTGTGTAAGGTATTCAAAATACGTATAAGTGTTGAGGATTTAAGTTCAGTGAAATCGTTTTCAAGTACGTCGCTGGAAGCGATTTGGCGGTTTTGGCTTTGAAGGATGTGAGAGAAGTATCAAATGGGCCGATACGTTGTTACACATCCCGCAGTTTTTATTTTTTATTTCAGTTGTCAGCTTATTGGAAGAATGGTTGTAGAATGCCCCAAGAACTCCTTAGTCAGAAGTACAGCAAGAAAAACAATACACAAGTAAAAAGATTTACAAGTTTTTTTTACACAAGCTACATGGACATCCAGGTTTTTTTTTATTTGGTCTTAGGACAAATTTACACAACCCACTGTAAATGTGGGTAAAACAACATTTTGAGAAGCATATAAAGTTACAATTGATGAAACATCACAATCACTGGAATCGATGAACGAATTGCAAGAACTGAAGTTTCTATACTTCAAAGAAAGATCGTTTGGAAAGATCGACATAAAAAGTCACGTCAATTATAGGATTCGTATAAAAATGGCGGGTGAACGATATTTCATACCGCTTTTGATAAAGAAATTTTGAATCGAAAAATGGATGATCTACAATGAAGTATGAGTAGCAATGTATTGACTGAAATTCATATACCAGCTCTGTATCGTCGAATTAAAGATGTTCTGCTTCGTGAATATCAACATGATCTTCCAACCTGCCACGTATTATTAATATTGGACGAAACAAACTTCGTTGGGTCCACTTGAAATTTAAACAAAATACAATAAACGAACCATATTTTGCGTCTATTGGATAATCTGTAGTAACGTTAACTGATCCTACACGTTTTAAAAGTGGAAATGGTTAAATGGTCAGAAGAGCTCCAAAACACATTTGAAAAAAAAAAACGATACAACAATATGAATTCATTCAACCGCCATCATTTACGCTTGTCTAGTGCTGGTGTTATGTAAACGTACATGGTGGGAAAAAGTCAAGTCAGTGGCATGGCCGGATGTTTGCGGACAAAGTTTTCTTCTAAGCAGAAGTTTCTCAAGTACACGCATTAGAGCCATATTTTGTGTGTTTGTATTTTGTCAACTAATGGTATATTGTAAAGAAACATTAAATTCCCATTATGGTAATTTATGCAGCGCTGTATGAAGATAATTTAAAGAGACAAAAGTTATGATAATGTAGGTTTGTGTGTTATTTTAACAACAGTGTGATAAAATTATAACCACAACAAATAATTTTTATAAGCGGCTATTATTTAGTGTTTCGAAGGAATAATGAAAACTAATCGCAATCAGCAATCGTAGACGGGCTCAAAATATAGCGACCTCTATCAGCAAGATCAAAAGGGCACTTGATCAAGCGAACGCTTTTCCACACATGAAGCCGATCATTTCTTGGACCGACAGGTCGTAAAACTCCAGGGCCCCTACTAATTGAGTGTAATTTGAATTAGAACTCAAAGGCGAGAAGAAGAGAAAACAAAATTGTTGACGACTTTTTTCACACCTTTGTTCTTCTTAATCTAAGGACGCTTATGATAATAACTGTCACTTATAATTGAAAACAGTACCTGTGCGTAATGACTACGGTTGTCGTTGACTAGAATTAATAATTCAAAGCAGCAGAACAAACGTTTTCACGAAGAATTTGCATGACAAACGATTATAGTTCATTTCGGGGCCAGTGTGAACCTATCGTCAAACAGGTGACGGTTTTCGAAAATATAATTCTTCGGTCGAGAAGGCAACAGCTGAGGCCACCTTCATAACATTTTATGATCGGTCATTACTTGCTTTAAATTTATAACGGTTTCATTCTGACAACCAATTAAAACTAGCAGGAGAAAATGATGGATCTCTTTCGGAATCGGTTCATTCTTCTCCTTTTCAAGCTTTTACAAGAAAATAAAAACTTGGCCTTGCTAATCGTCACAGCGTAGGAGCCATAATGTCGAATTCATTGTACTGCTTGATACATCAGTGTGTTCTCAGTACCAAATTCTGTACTAGAAGCCATTAAGCGTTCGTAAGGATATCAACAAAGCGTTAAAACATTGTTTTGAGATAACATGAGTATTGGTTTTAAGATGGTTACAAAAATTTTCGCTTATATTTTAGGTAATTGAATTTCCTACTCAACATACATGCCATTACTCAATATTGTTCTCTTAAGCTCTATGTGGACAATACCACACAAAGTGTACAAAAGTTTCCATGATCTTAGTTAAAAAAAACACTTGCTTGAAATCTAGAACCATTAATAAACATAGCTTTTATTTCAAATGCTTTAATAAATCATTTTCCAATAAATGCAAAAGCCAACGTTTCTATTCCACGTACACTTCCGCGTCATCGATATAAACAAAGCGCTTTTAGAATAATTTTAAAAGAATCTAACGTTAAGAGGACCTTAAATTAATCTCAACGAAAAAACTATCCCTCCTCGCCACAACATACTATACTGAAACCATAATACTAACAACAATTAAAGACGCGTTCAAGCTGTTTATCAGTTTCTTAATGGCTCCATAAATTCATCTTTCTTGTCGCCCTAATTGCACGGTTGAAACTATTCCAAAGTTCGTCTCATTATCTCTCCACCACGTTGAACTTGTTTCGGTACGGTTCACCAGGAGTTTCCTGTTCTATTGTGTTTGTTCTAGAACCATAAACTCTTCTTTTTTGGCCTCGAGTAAGGTTTTTACAGTTTGAGTCTGAATAAATTCAGTATTTGCACATAACATAAGAAACAAAAATTACGCTAGCCATAATGTTTGCCTTGGCACTTGGTTTCGTACAATCTGGTGAAAGCAATAGTTTAAAGCATATAAATGTGAACTAGCATTTAAAAAGTTTTTTTCATTTCTTTTTTAAATTTACTTAACTATAAATTACAGTTGATTGATTATAATTAACATTTATCTCTCAAATAGGTAATTTATTGATTGGTACGCGACTATGGATGTAAGCTGTGTTCTGCTTATCTTCTCAGCTCTGTTGATCCATGAGCCGGCTTCCATCAGCCTGCAACGGCTTGCATCAGCCTGTACTGTATAATTTTTGGGTCTTCTTGCATTCATGTCAATGAATTATCGTTACTACGCTTAACACATAACACAAACTCAACAAAAAGGTTTAAAGGTTGCGTCAATGGATGATTTTATTGGACATCACAAGAGTTCAACTTAAATTTTACACGCTATAATTCCTGGGTGAAATTTAGTACGCCAGTAGCAAACCATTGATACAGTACCTTGCATACTTAAAAAAGTCATAGTTATCAATCAAAACATCGAATTGTCAATCAACTCAAGAAATAAATATAACGTTGACCCACTATGAGTAGTTCCAATGGTTCCAAAAATCACGTCTTAGATTTCTCGTCTTGTGCTTTTGTATGTATGCATTTTGAAATGTATATTTTTGTATCACAATATTCGGATGAATGCCTTGTTTGGATGTAGATCGTGTGGATTGATTTGTATTCATTATTAATTTACAGAAAATTCATGGAGGCTGTCCTAATGTGTGGTTAGATGACTTTTAATTTCCTGTACACTTCTATTAGTTTACAGCTGGAACATGCCTTTAGTGAAGCAATATTATCGGGCCAAGATTAACATATCAGCAGCACATATTCTCTTAAAAGCAAAAAAAAGAAGAAAATTAAGGTTCTGTCGGGTGATGCAGTGCAGAATCAGCACCAGATCTGCAATTGTTGAACCATCTGCTACTTATGCTGAAGCTCTACGCTGAATTCGGATGGTTGGTAGAAACTGTATACAACACCGCATTCAAATGCGTTGCCCGCTGTTCCAATCATTGGTGCACCGTATTTTAGTTTGGCAAAAACACACCCAAAGAGTCTTCCTAAAGTTTTTCAGCATGTGGTTGCACAAAAGGACAGGTTTAAGATAGCATAAGAACGAAAGACTCTGCTCCTATTGAAGTCTGTACTTACTAGAGATTACTTAAAAACATCGGTCTAGTAATTGATGGTGATATATAGATTTTCGATGTCAATTTAAATTGTAAAATTATAAAATTTGTATTGATTTTTTCAAGGAAAAAATCAGTCTGATTTAACTTACAATTAGTATTTAAGTCTACCTCACAAACTGAACACATTTTCCTTTAGTACATCTTTCTTCGGAAGTTATAAAATTATTTTTTGAAAATTAGGTTCTCATCTATAAATTCTTTTTTTTTAAGCTGTTACAATAGCGTATGCTCTTTTGTAAGCATGATTAGTCATTATAGTATTCATAAAATTTTAGCTGTTTTCAGGGTTATTATTGAAGAAGTACCTAAAATTTGTCACATCAAGCGAGATCTCAATGTGTCAGGATCAATAATCTATATTTCTTAGCTGTTGTTCTAAAATCTACGCCAGTATAATAAAATGTATACCAAACAAATGAATATTCAAATAAACAGAAACACTTCTAGTGTTGGTCACGAAGGACAGTAAGTTTTCCATAACATTATTCTCCCCAAACCATTTGTGCAGGTAATTATAATTACCACTCAAGGCCAAATAGGTAACATCTTCCATCCTGGTTTGGTTTTATTGTGGCTGGCCAAATAGAACCTATGTCAGAACTGACGTTAATCCGACGCGTCAGCAACTCTGCCTATCACTCATATCCACTTGAAGCAGAAAACCTGAAGGCCTATAACAGGTTCCTTGATCTTTTCACGACATTTCACCGCATCTCCAAACTACTACAGTATTTCTTTTTTCTTTCCCATCTATTCCATAACATCAACAATGTATTAGTTCTTAGTTCGTACTTCATGTTTCTAACTCCCTGAGTCAAAAGAGAAAAAGTTCCCTCCTTTAGTGTTGAGGTATTATGACGAAGTAACCTTTAACATATTACCACTAAAGTAAATATGAACTGCAGAAGTGTTTCAACAATCTTGTGCAATCGTTAAAAAAAAACATCTCAATTCTTCTCATTTACATGGACCTTCATCCATCAAACAAAGGTTAAAGTAGAAACTTTGAATTCTTAAGGAAAAGAAATAAAAATAACAAAATATTTCTTAAATTACTAGTTTTCACATCTGGTTTGTGATTGCCGAAACCAGGAATGCAATACCAAAATTCAGACTTTAAATCAACTACCGGGCGTCTCCATAACTAACCCCCATTTGTAGTTAAACACCAGGCGTCTCCATAATTGAAACAATTCTTGTAGTTGGGCATCATTTTTGTGAAAATACGTTTATATCGCAATGTTATATTTGCAGCATATAGAGATTTCATGAAGATTTTTGACGATTTAGCTGTTATAGCTGAGAAATGAATCTCATAGCATACACTTCCCAACTAAAAAAACTCATGCGATCAAAATAGTGGTTTTAATCACACATTAGTAACCATTGCATATTTACTTTCTGCTGCAGATACAAAAAGATTGGAAATAAATGTATGTGGGACGAGAATAAAAATGTAACTGGCTTGTATATGATTAAATTATTTGAATCCTGAAATGAACAACTGACAAAACTTAAATTAATCTTTAGCATAATCATAAGTTTCAGTATTTTTAACCTTGTTGTTTCTCAAAATTAAGTAATATAGAAAATACTTTCTTTGATGTATACCATTCATACAGCTATTCTGTAGTATTCTTAATTAAGTTCAATGCACACCACAAATCAGTCTCCATCACCCAGATTTACCAGTTTTATGAAGTATAGAGCTTTTGATCCATTGGAGACTATGGAGAATTCATCCATCAAACGAAGGTAACGTTATATAATAAAAACCAAACCTAACCACCATACAGCCGTGGCGTGAAAGTAGTGGTTGCATATTTCGCTTTGATTTATTTTAGTGCTAGTTACACCCATGTTAACCTCACCATAGTCATCAAATACCATACCACGCGAACGCTTAAGATGCCCATTCGCTCTTTTGGCACGAACTGCACATTCGGTGGGCTACCACTACCATAACAACTGGTTGCTGCACACTTTCTTCCGTATTTTTGCTATCAAGCAAGCATCTTTCCCCGAATGTCTAATCCCTTTACGTAGGGGTATCGGGGTTTCACTTTTATGGCAGCTACAGTCACGGGGAGTGCTGGATCTGCTCCCGCTCCTGCTTGGAGCACAATCAAATTTTCGGATATCTTAATTAATATCAGCTTCTTTCGCACAGGCGGATCACGTTTTATGAACCATAAAATGTGTGGACTGAAGTAGGAAATGCCATGGGGTTTCCGTGTGCTAGAATCCGCTTCGTTAAGGGAAAGAAACAAAATGTCTGTGATCGGTTTAGGCTGTCGCACTGACCGACCTATAGGTGTTTGCTACTTTTTTCGAAATCTGCTCTTTGACACGTTTTGCGTATTTTCTATCGCCTCATTTGTGTTAGATCTACGCGAAAAAATAGGATGGATTTGTAACCAGATGAGATTACAAGGCAAATTTGATCAATTTCAATAAGATTATTTCGTTATCGTAATATTTGGCGTTTCCGTTGGTAAATGAATGGGTTATTTTGCTATTCACATTAAAATAATCATATTAAAACTTTCGGTTAGGTATAGCAATTGGATATTGTCAAATCCCCTTAGAAATCAAATCGGACCGTAAGATAAATTTTAATTTTCGGCATTACTAACAAAGTCCACAGTCGATACGTAAGGTGTTACAGCTATGGAAATAGGAAAATATCTCATGACTCAAAATTATACAACGGTCAACTACAATTCAGTATCATATCATAACATTTTCCATGGTTTTGTCAACTCCTACATTCTGATCAAAAATTGAACGTAATAATTTATGGAAATATGATTTACAAGTGATTTGTACTCTGAACACGAATTCCTAATGTTTCCGACGGCACCCTTTAAGCCCCGTTGTCACGTATTCTCCCATTTTTTCTCTTCAATGGCTTCCATTTACCAAACGACATCCTTGTACAAAAAAGTCCGCAGGGTTTTGCGCGAACACCTTGCATGGTGACAATGTAAACCGATTACGAACCATTTTGCATGCATTGTACTTCCGAACACACGCAAAGGTGTACCACCGGGATACGAACTACACGAGGCGACTTCTTCGCTAGTTCGCCAACAAAAATGCGATTTTACCACCCCACGCTGAAACAATATATTTGAAAGAACGTTAGCGGGACAATGGATTGAGCTAGCTCAAGTAAAAACAATCCTCCACAAGGCCAGGCTTGATGCGACCATTGTAGAGTTGAATGATACATTATGATCAGATTGAATGCTTTTGGAATTTTGTACTTTTGTGCCATTATGGTGGAAAAAATCAACCAATGAAAATTGAGTGCAGAGAAACGTCTCAAAGAAGAATAAAAACGGTAGAAACCTCGTATTTACAAAAATGGTTTTCTTTAAAATATGTAAATTTCTTTAAAACACGGAAACACCTCTTTAGTTCCAAAGTATTTGATAAAATAAAATCGGCTTTTATTCGTTGCATAGATATCGATGCAATCTTATAAAAATGAAAGAAAATATTGTTCGCTATCCTGTCGAGATTAAAAAATCTAACCTACAATCTCAAATTGCCTCACAAGCGCCATCTAGCGGTATCACCAACACATGCAGACAATATTTGGTTTTCTTCACATAAAACAGTTTAGCCGTGACGAACCTAGTGCCGTTTCGTCTCATATCTCGTGAGTATTCTGGGCATCATCGATAACGTCCTGAATGGAGTTGCTCCTTGTGAGAAGAGCATGTTGCTACTCACTTTCTTCTCCCAGTATTTCTCGTCGGGAAAATATCCGGATCCCTCTCAGCGCATGGGATGCTGCGTCGTACGTTTCTATTTCCAAAGGCGACGCACCAAAATAATCATTGGTTTTAGCACAATATTCAAAGAGGGGTTGAAGGTGTTCTGGTTGGAAACGGATGCCTTAGTTATAAAGCAGTGTTCATTGTGTAACTATGGTATATAAAGGTGTTGAAAAAAGATTCAATCAAATTTGGGTGACAAATCCAAGTCTCGGTTTTAAACAAAACAGTGGTTCTGCTAGAAAAAACGAGTTCTACGTGTTGGAGCAACAAGTGCATTAAAAGTTCTTCAGTGCAAATGTTTTGATAATGGGCAAAGGGGAAACCGAAACACAAACAAACTACCAGATAAAAATACAGAATGCGAGAGAGAGGTAGGCAGAGGAAAAGTATGAGAGAAGTATATACCTAATGTGCATGTGATGAATTAGATTGCATAGCAAAAAGTCTGACAGACCGGTTGGTACTTTCGATGCTATTGGTCTTTCAACCAATTTGTGGTCAACAAATGTAAGTGAAAAATTAGGGGACCAGTAAGCTTGCTAGCTTGCGGTATTATGCCACAAGTGGGAATGTTACCACAAACAACTTCAACGAGATAAAACTGGATAGAAAACTAACGTTAGCAAGTTGAATGATTATTTTTCCTATTGCAACACTGCATGCCACGTGTAGGTTTGCTTTGTAGAAATTACCAAAAGAGTACCAAATACCCTAGGAAAGACGATCGGCAAATATTTGCACAAATCAATGCAAAGAAATTTGTAATTGAGGTTAAGTTATTTTCAATCCTATATTAGGCATCCTCTCATGTCTGAAACATTTTCATTTTTTAAACATTTTGTTTAGAGTATAAGTCAATAAGTAAAATGGAAAACCTGAACCACATATTCGATCCTTAATCGTATATTTGGATTGAATTATTTTATGTAAATATTTTTTTTTACTCTCAGATGCAAAGAGACAGGGGAACCAATTTTCTTCTCATCTAAGTACATTTCTCCTGTTCAGATTCTTGTAGTTATGCTTGCTACAATGCAATAAAGGTGTGCCAAAGGAAATCAAGTAAAAGTAAAACAGTACCATTTTTGTGTGAGTATGTTGAAGATATTTCAAAGTAACAGGTAGCAGGCAGCAGGAAAAAGTTAATGGAATGATGAGTAATCACAACAGCCTTCAACTCTTCCAGAACAACCGGAGCAAAACCGTTGGACACCACTATCACCCGAAGTTCTACTGGATTGAACGATGTTATTCGTACACATGCAAACAACGCAGCTGTTAACGCCCAACCGTCGGCACAGACGACCCCATTAGGTAAGTAAAATATTCTTTTCCATCTCATTTCCATGCTATTCTTCGTTGCAAAATCCCCTTATCGGATATCGGGAAGTTATATCTAGACGGAGCATATCCGACGTAAAGAAAGCCGGCGGTACCAAATAAAACCTAGAATCGAGATGGATGGGCAAACTTGTCTGTCAACAGATTTGACCGAATGACGAATGAATAGCAGACGGTTTTCCTCATGCTATGTAACGACATAATACCGAGCCGAGATGACGATTCACTGCCGTACCACAAAAGCTAAATCCCCTGTTAAATTAAGTAGTCTCCAAAGCCTCTGGGTTTCGTCGTTCGCAAAACCTCGCTTTCCAAAGACACCACTATTTCTAGATAAGTAAGTAATGTAGGGTGTTTTTTTTCATATCCTACCGAGAAAAACCCAAGTAGTAAAATGGAGAAAACTGATATTGCTAGAAATCGAATATTCTGGGCTTGAAACGCAAACCTTTTTTTCATATTGAGGTCATTGTTTGGTAAAAGGCCTTTTTATTTGCATATGTCCTAAATTGGATTTGATCAGTACGCCGACACATTTTTTGTGAACCGTAGAAAATCAATCCCTCGTAAAACGCTGTCAGCTTATATGTTCCCTTTAAAACGTTTCAACTAACTAGCTGAGCATTATCACCTTAATAGACCAAGAAGGATTATCCTGACGAAGCGATAGACAATAATAAATTGCTGTAAAGTGAATCGATAGAGTATAAATTGTACCCATTTGAAAAATTATCTTCGCGACTTAAAGTTGCCAATTCTTTTTGTATAGTAGTTAAAATTGCTGTGAACCTCACATATAGAAACAGCTACCAAACACCCACCTCATCATGTTGATGGAGTGTCATAATACATTGAGCGCAAAAAAGGTCCAAAAGAACGAAATGCTACTTTGCCTGCCATCATGATGTAAAAAAGACTGTAAACAACCGTACAAGCCTATAGTTTGTGCACACTGTCATGTTGACATTATCCAAACTATTTATCTATATAAAAGGCCACTTATTCAGCACACCGTTGTGTATCGTGCAGGTTTTCTGTTGTACTTTTAGCAATGGATCGATAATTTTTTTTTTGGCTTAAGCTCAAAACAACGATCATCATTCGCTGGATTTGTCGTGTTTGTCATTTTTATTAAAAGAGGCAGCATGATGTATGTTGACATGGATTTACTTTGCTAGGAGCATTGATCATCAAATAGTTTTTTTGAATATCTAAGTGGGTTTTTTTTTTAGTATTTTGCGTGAAGTCTATTTTGTTCTATTTCTAGGAAATAGCGCTTACATTAAAAAATAGTTCATAAATTTATGTCAGTGAAATCTACTAAACGCTAACTTAAAAACAATTATCCGAACATGGGAAAACACAAAGCAGCGACACACACTCTTTATGTTTCTATGTTGCACAATGATTTAAATCCAAAATTTTATTAAAAACTTGTATTCTCTAGATTCAACCCAAATGCTAAGGAAGCGGAAGCTTAAATCATTTGTAGGAAAACAATTTGGGTTAACTTTTGTTAATTATTGTTGATTAGAAATTCAGGAAACCAACCACTACTATGTCTTTTGTCGGCCCGTAGATTCCAGAGAAAAAGCGGATATACGATTAGGTATAAAATCTGATGCGATTAAAAACTTTCTCGATTCTTCAGATCACGCCGTAAGGCAATGAAATGGTTCAACATGATTACGTTGCAGGCTGAAAGATGTGGTAGTGTATTTACCATCTGCTCGAGCAAAAGCTTGAAAGGTTGACATGAATGTTGAATTGATTGCTTATAATTAATTTTCAAATCAACTTTCGTCAAGTTTATCCTGCCACTACCGGATACCTTCAGTGTAATTTGCACACTCAAACTGATGCCGATTTGTCGTTTGATGGAGAGGAAACGACAAATGTTACCATTTTAATTACATCCTGTTTCAGCTAAACAAGATGTTGCCATCAGAAATATTGGCTTAAATAAACAGACAATGCCTGAGTCAACGATTTCAAAAAACTCGCTAGTTTCAGCATTAGATTGAATTCAAAATATCTTCAACAGATGAGTTTCGATATTAAAAATGATATTTTTTCGATGGATTTTTCTATGTCATTTAACAAGGATTATTGTTTCGTCCTTGTGTTACATATCTACATGAAAAACTTCATCTCAAAATGTCAGCTTTAAATTCAACAATGATTTCAACTATTTTAAACTGATTTTTAAATTCAAGGATATTGCTAAGGTTTTAAATTCAAGGACATTGAAGGTCTGCGACAGCCGAGCGGTAGCAACGGTAGGAAAATCAAAACGTGCGCGGAGGGGTGCACCACTTCGACGGCGTGGGTTTCAATCTCAACCGACACCGGATCCTCCCGTATAAAACAGGAATGACGATCAACGTTACGAAAGGAATACGTCAAGTAATAATAGGCAGACATGACCAACAAGGTCGTTACGCCAAGAAGAAAAAAATTCTAAGATAAATAAGAATATTGCGTAGTATGATATTTATCAACTTTAAAAGAGAAACCTTTTGATCAAATTAAATTTGTACCAGATCAGCTCACGTCAAAAAGTTATTCTCTTAAAATCAAATATTACCTCTATCAGAAAGTTCCGCATAAGTGCACTATGGCCAGAATCGTACGCTGTGCGTATCGTCCCCGTGCTATCCACTGCTTTTAAATTACCAATCAATCAACTTAATTGATTCTATTAAATTTTCACCACCAGAAAACCTTTGCTTTCCAACATGAATGTGCTACGGTACCTCGTCATATAGTGTATTAACATTGGGGTCAGAACGATGAGATTTCCTCAGCCGTTGTATTTGACACGAACTTCGTTCTGGAGTGATGTTTGTTCAGTCGTCAGTAAGGCACTGGAGTTATGTAAACTATGGAAAGGCAGGAGAGTTATTAGGATCAATATGATGGCATTGTGCAAAGCTTATGAGCGAAACGAATGAAATATTTACAACAAAACGGCAATCAACCATTTTTTAGAAGAATAACGGCAAACGAACTGTTTAAGAAGGCACAAGTGATGAACCTTAACATTAGCGACATAGGCTCATCATTCTTATTCAACATTATCTTCAACAACAGCAACTGCTTTGCTGCGAAACTTGCAAAAAATTTCAACATTGAACTTAAACAATACAAACTGGGCTTGGATTTATCAGAAAATTCGTTACCTTTCTTGAAAGCTCTGTAGATAAACGAGCAGACTATTTGCCCATCGAGAATGACATTCAAGTGAGCGAGTGTAACATTACAACGTCTTCAGAAACCAGGCGGATCCAAGCCGGATCTTAAAATATATAATACTCACTCGCTTTACAAACGGTTTATTAGCCAATTAACGGAAAACGAGCCATGGGTAATTCAAGCTCCAAAGTGTTTTCCACGGATGGTTGTTGTATAATTAATAGTTTTTGAAATTGCTACTTAATCTCATCGGTTTATTTACATTTGACCGTAAATGAAATATTTATTGTTCTAATCCTGGAACAAATAAAGCTGCTACCGGATTTTCTGGTATCAAATATAGATCCATAGGATAGCTAATCAAACGCTTTTAAACGTTCAACTGAAAATGATAATGGTCTGAGAATTAACCCGTTTATGGCAGACTTGTTTCGTGAAATAGTACTGACTAATGATTTTATTGGAACAGTAAAAAAATGTTAATGATATCGTAATTTTAACAGAATTTAATAAAACTGTTATTGGACAAAGAATGTCCTAAGCGAATCGGAATTATGACTTATCCACCATAGCTTCCATATCCTATAGAGGGGACAGAAGATTCGATTTTGGTATGAGGTGCCTAAATTGTTTTCATAGCTAGGAATATTCATATTATTGAAGTCGATGCAGCTCACTTCTCACGGCCCAGGGTAATTTGACTACCATAAGCACTGAGGGTAGCTTAATTAAGAAATTATAATTCGACGCTAGAACACTTTCTACGTCTATTTAATATTTAATAATCTTCTTGGTTTTGGTTTTTGAAAATCGCCAACGTGGCTGAGATCGCACTAATCGCATTTATCTTTGCTGTTTCGCTGTAGTCTCTAACCGACGCCGTTCTGTTTATTGCGAGCCTCAATAAGTTACTGAGGTTGAAGGTTGATGCAAAATTCATCATTCATAAGCGGTAACCTATACCATGGCACTTTAGCCACGTCCAAAATCGTGCACGACTGTCAGAACTCTTTAGTCACTGATAGGAGTATGAAATTTTAATTAATTTCCGTTCCATGAAAGCAGTTCGTTTTAAAGCATTGAATGAGTAGTGGCATTTTTATTTTATTTTCCTTGCTACTCACAATTTGCATCGTGCTGGTTCACCAAATTGCGCTGAAAATTTATATCTCGGCTTCTCTCAAGGGTTGAACAATTTTAATACTATTGTTTTCCCACTAGATCTTTCCTATTGCAATTATCATCGCTTGACGAGAAGTCCACAAAAGACTGATTTTTCTCCGTAAACAACGCTAAGTAGGGTGGCTCAACGAGTGGCGAGAATTTAAATTTTGGCCTCTTCAACAGAACAATGCGAATAAATTACGTGCATCCTGCCGTAAAAGCGCCGATAAGCAGAAAGATACCTGAGGTCACTCGCTTGCCACGGGAGAAGAGTAGATGAAACGAATGTGCTTAGCATATTTGGAAGCTAAATTATTACCGTAACAGAATTGCTAATCAGCGATGACTGTTTGCTTATACTAGGTGCTATCCACCCACCCATCAAATCATCAGTTTCCACTCAAGGTTTAGTAAACGCCACTTGAGAAGCACTTTACAATAAACTATCACGTACAGACAGTTTACTTCGTTGCTGAAGTAATAATAAACAATCGGTGCGAATGATTCATGGAATAAAGCAAACGGTTTACAGTGTTTTACGCTGGTGGGCCACACGGGGGTCTTTAAGTGATAATTGAATTTACATTTATTGGTACACCGAAACGAAATTTTTTCCAAACGCATGATCACTTTCCTCCAATGTAGATATTATAATTGCATCAAGAATAACCATTGTTTATTGTTTTATTTTAATGGGCTTTATTTTAAATATGTAATCTTAAAAAAATAATTTGGCAAAATAATTGTACACGTTACTCGGCACATTTGTTCAAATGAATAACATAACTTTGTTTAATTATGTTAAAACAGCCATTGAAGCCAATGAACATTGTGTCCATCCTGAACAGTATTTATAGTTGCAAGATAAGCTACTCATTGATTACCTGCATCTCTTGCATAGAAAAATGAAGCACGGAAAATATGTTTGATTCCCTTTACTGGTCAAGGTTTTAGGTGTCAGAAACAACAGCAACATAACTCAATGTTTTTATTTAAAGGTTTTTTGCTATGTGGACAATGATACCTTTTACGTGTCGTTTGTGGCGAATGGCATCCAAGATTCAATGGTCCTGCGGTAATTCAGCATATTCAACAAACGAACAAAAGCCTCTTTTTAGCTTGTCGTTTAAACATCGTATAGCTCGTACAGTGTATGAAAAATATGCTAGAAGGACTATACCACATTCTCATGAAATACCTTTTAGAAGGGTGAGAAACTTCCAGACTGTGCTCGTCATCTTGCAACTGCTCGACGACCCCTCATCAAATCTTCGGAAAGGAATTTGTGCAATGAGTATTTAGCGCGGAACGTATTGAAATAGATTTATATAATATATTTTATTGGCACCCGTTGAAGCATACTTGACTCATATTCATGGTTATATGCTTCTTTTTCTTGGCGTAACGACCTCTTGGTCATGCCTGCCCGTTAAGGGCTTACGAGACTAGTTTCCCTGTTGTACGTGGATAGTCAGTCCTCTCGTACAGGGGAGGGTCCGGTCTCGGTTGGGATTCGAACCCACGCCGTCGAGGTGGTGAGCCCCGGCGCTCATGAGCCGATTTTCTAACCGGCGCTACCGCTCGGCTGTCGCGGACCCCACACGCATAATACGCCTTTCTGCCTTTCTCCGTGGAATGAAACGCGATGAATTCATACAACACATTCGATAAGTAACTGCTCTGCGAAAATTTTCCGTATTCAAATAACAATGAAATAGCCATGTTTTTTCATGGCATTAAACATGAATAGTCACGAATGTGCCCAAAATGCTTTTATATTTACATTCAGCTTCACCAGCTTTGTAAGGCTTATGCATTTTGATCTGGGTTTGGTTCCAAAACTTGACATACCATTGACAAGAATATTACATCAAATAGAATAATGAGATATTTAAACAAGCTGGAAACAACTCATATTTCTCCTATTTTATAGAATGCATTCGTGTACATTGACATAATATTTGAGGATGAACTTTATTTACAAAGATCAATGAAAACGAAGTTCATAGCTGTAAGTTGTTGTAGTTGTCCTTGTCTGTGATGCTTGGAACAAGAACATATTTTCAACAATTTGCAAACATCAGTAACAGTGAAGATAAACATTAGAAACATTCGAAGCTACAGTTAAAAACAATGATAACTCAATAATAATCAATACATTGTATGTTGGAGGTAAGCAATCAAAAAGGAATGAAAAACGCAGCCCAAAGTTCATTTGCACTTGTGCAAATTTGCCATTGTGCCACCTACTAACAATCTAGACATACTGCAGTCATCTGCAATTTCTATGACTGCAACCTACTTGTTCATTACAGCAAAATCTCCAAAACTTGGCCGGTATCTGCAATATTTCAGACGATTGGGTTCCGATAAATATTCAAAAGCCTCAACAAAAGTCAATGATCAAACAAAATTGCAGACCAGAATTCTCTAGGGGTGTGATGAAAGCAGCAAAATGTTTACTATAGAACAAAAAAACTAAAAAATACAAATGTATGTAAAACAAGGTAAGACAAGAGAGATAAAATAACCATCCTACCGTTACAGAGCGAGAAAATCTAGAAGGCATTCTCGATTGCACGTAGTGCGTTTGCAGCATTTGCTTGATTCGTAAATACATTTTCAAAGTTGGTTTTCTACTTTAAATCAAATGAAATTTGATGGAAACCTCGAAGGAGGCGTGAAAATGTGTCAATATTTTATTTTTGTACGACAATTGAATTTATTTGAACGAACCATTCCACCAAACATGAAAGCGGCTATGGAACCAAACGATCCTATGAATCTACACTTTCTAACGGCTTTACTCGTATCCAAACTTCAGGTTAGTTGATTGCGTACAGATTGTATAAAAATAGCTGTGAAGTTTTTTTTATTACGACAGTATATATTCACAACTTTGATCAGAATAACTTACATGGAATGGATCATGAAATAATCTTTTGATTAGCCTTTCTTTTGAACTTACTTAAGATAGTTTATTTTAATAATTCAACGCAGTCTCTCAAAAAACTAATTTTCAGCATAAAATATTCCCTACGTTTTCTTCTGAGTTCTTTTGAAAATCACGTCCTTACTATTTCAAACACTAGTTTACAAGAATTCACCAATCTCATACCAAATAGTGTTCCAGAAAACTTTCAATACTACCATATCTTCGGGTTGTCGGTTCCGGGAAAGAGAATAAAAGTAGACCTTACGTACGCTGAAAGTCCGATGTTTGTATGCGACAGTATTTACACAAGCCCAAAAAGCTCAAGTTTTCTCGAATGTTGGTGCCATATAAAACGGCTAGTGTCTCGATTCCGTGCGACAAATAAATCCTGTAAGAACACCCTGCCCCATTGAACGGCTCAGACTCTGTTCGATCTCTTCCCTTAGTAAGCGAGAACCATGAGGGCACCATCGCTCTAGTGGGAACATATATTTTCGTGAATGAAGATTGTATCTCGTAACCCTCCTCCTATTCCTCTTGCGGTTTTATAACGTCTTAAAGAACCCACTAGCGAACGCAAATCAACAAAACCGAAAGGTTTTACGTTAGAACAGACCAATGGTAAAGTACCTTGTGATTATCATCCTGAAATCTTATACATGTCAGTGATAATGCTTGAAAAAACATTAATATACGAAGCTGTCGTAGCTAGTGCCAAACTTATTTGAATGTTCGGGGACATCTTTGATAAGTGTTGCTATGGTTTGTTCATCCATATCCGTTTGAACTTAATTTTTTTCAGATTCTATAATATTCCTTTTTTATTATCAACATCATGATTGTTAGTCTTACACGGTCGGTATAGGTTCTATTGAACTCAAAGAAATGAGTTGATTTGTTATTTTTTTAGAAATCATAATTGGACGCTCGTACTGGACTTAAAATAGGCCTGCTATTGAAACAATTTGAATGTAAATGTTGAGAAACACAAAACATTAACAAGAACTCATTTAGTCTTCTGAATTTAAGGCTTGATAGCCAATGTTAAATGGCCAATGTCATCTTCAAACAAAAGCACTCGAGTTGAATCGTTTCTCTCAAAATGTCAGCACTTTCTTCGATAGTTAAAAAATCCTTAAACATCCCAATGGACCTTTGTTTAATTTGTTTTTATGTATCGAAATGAATTCCTCTTTTTCAATTTCTTTACTCTGGCTAACGTTGGTATCTCAACTGAAGGACGCCTGAATGGTAATATATTGTTTTATAATATTTTATTGTATATTGTAAATGGTTTCCTAGTATTCATCGTTTCTCTGATTTATACATCACAACTTTTCGAAATAATTCTGTTTCAGGAATGCAGAAGCTATCGAATCAGAGTAGAATGAGATCACAGCAAACCAGGTTGAGCAGCAACGGAATAAAAAGATACTATACAGACGGCCCGATATTGAGCCACCGATTAACCATTCTCTTTTATGACAAATGAGAGGCATGCGTAGCAACAATAATTTTCACACAAGCTTGTGCGTATTATGGTGACAAACTTACACGGTGCTAACACTAACACCTCAATGGCATAGACGGGTAAGGTCAACGGCCAGCCTGTCGTTCTTTCTGGTGGTGGTCGACTGGATGTATTTAGGATGAGAGTACGAAAATGGCTCGTTCGAGTGCGAAAAATGGCTCTCGCCAGCATATTTTGTTTTCCTGCCCTGGATTCCACATATATTATCTTTGAATAATCTCTTCACGTCATAATTTTTCTGACAAAAGCTGTCTCTTCTAGCGCCATCACATCACTAAGCCGCTAGTTTCCTATGCAAGATATTATCCGGTTTCCAGCGCTTCTCTTTCCGACCGACCTGATTAGTTGAACAAAGCACGATTCGACAAAACATGGTATATCCATGTTGATATTTATGTTATTTCGGCCTTTTTCATAAGTATTTTCACCGTTTACTTAATTCTTTTTTTTAAATCTCTTGGATACCACAGGGTGTCAACCGAGAATGCTCAAGCTTAGGTATTAAACAATCTGTGATCTTGACGTGTTGCATAAGTTCATATGATCCAACACAATATTGATTAATTTACTATTTTTTTCATTACTTAATTCTACGTATTGAATGTGTGTTCTGTTGGACATTAGAGAGGTAAAACTAAACTTTTCCAACATCCCACTAACAATGGCTGGCAGAAACCATGATGAAACCATGAAACCATTACATTCACTAGGAAACTTGGAAAACTTTTTTTCTTTTTTCCCTCCTTTTCCTACCAATTCTGCCATGGACTGGTTACCTTTTGAAAGACAAACATCTTTAACACGATAAGGTTTACCAACCGTGGCGTTACCAATTTTTCAAGTCCAAGTGAATACGGATCCGTTTTGCACCCCACTGGTCCTCACTAGTCGTTTCTTTTTGCTTTGTGTGGAGTATATGTTCTATTGTACTAATTTCGTGGACTCGTTCTGCCTTTTCAATGTTCACGCGACGGTCGTATTGTCTTTTGGCTTACGAGAAAAAAGGCTCATTACCTTTTTCTATAAAACTCTCATCTTAATAGCCTTGGTGCTAGTACCAGCAAAACCACCAGCTAGAATAGCATGGATTGGTATAAAAAATGTCTTCGCTAAGCCTTAAGTTAAAAATACTGCATTTCGCTCCAACCTGGCAACCTGGCAACGGTGCCACTTACACAATACCTACATTAACTAGGCCATTTGGATGCACTAGGAGCTGCTTGTCGAAGGAAAATGCGCAATGCTGATAAAGAAACGATCCAGGGAATGTGTGGAAAACATTACACATAATTTCACATTCAATATATGACCAAGAATAATTCTTTCCTGAGTAAATTGTCCCAGGGCAAATCCTTATTGTTAGTATTCTTTCCATTTTCCATTTCGTTTTCCACTTAGACACACAGAGCGTTGTGCGTTAAATCAAAATAATTTACTCTTCATACCAATGCCAGGTTTCATTTGTCACCCTAGAGCCATAAGCCGACCGTAGTCATCAGATAAAACCTATCGTTCTACATTGTAAGGAGGCCACTCTGGTGCCGTTTCAAACTGAATTTCTCCTAGGCTCAGCATACGCTTATTATTTGGCTTCATACGGAGGACAAATCTTTCTTAACCCTTGTCAATTACGTCCTACGCTTTACCTAGCATTTATTAAAATACTATACAACAGTTCTGGTCTAACTTATTTATGTTTCTTTAAAGTTTCCTATTATCTTATGTACGATGGATATGCACATCAGCTTCAATGCCAACCTCTTTTTTGTGTTCTATCAATTTTTCTTCCGTAGATCAACGATGTATATAAAAGACCTACCACAGGTTCTGGCCTAACCTCAGACCACACATCCAATATCGAGATGATTAATGGGATGGATCTAATCCTAGATGGTTGTATTCCGCTGAACGTCCACTTCCACATAGAGTGAACATGGTAGTCTTTAGTTTTATTTAACTTTGTAATTTGTTATAGAACAAGTGAAAGAAACAGGACAGGGTATATGCACCGTCTGTTAAACACGTTGAGAATGCAATTCTGTGGATCGAGGTAAGTTTTTGTGATAAATGCAACTAAATATAGCAAATAGGAATCAAAAGCGTTGGCCCCATAGAGATTGGTATAGCATATATTTAACAGTGGTACTTTTCTTTCTTCTAAAATAATTTGATAATTTTAATTTTACTTTTGACAATGTCATGTTGTACATTAAAACAGGAGACGGATCATCACACCAGCTTGGCCCCAAACCTGGTGTGGTTCTTGTAGATACTAAACAAACTTAGAATAAATTGTCTATTCTAGGGATAAAGGGAAAATATTATTGAGAAACTACCATTCACACACTTGGTGACGTCCACAGTAAAAACATCATCCCCTTATACAGCATCTCTATGCATACTTTTGCAATGATACACGCAATGTCTGATAATTGTGTGGCAACGAAATTAAAAGATTAAATGATCCTTAGATACTGACTCAAACAAGAAACCGGAATGTGTCAGAGATTTTGGTTTTCCTCTTGGTTCAATACCTCTTTGGATCCTCGTTGTGGTATTCTGTTCACTATTGTATGAACTTATGTACATGTTCAAGTTTAATGCCTTGTTGGTATTGAGCGTGTCCGTGATGTTATGTGCTTACCTTTTATGTTGAATAATTTACACTCACGTCACGTTCAAGTTCTGTAGAGGTAATGGCAGTTTTAAAGCGAAGAAGGCGGGAGAAATTTAAGCCAATGACTGCCGATTCTCCCATTGGAGAGGTATACAGACAATACAGTAATTAGCTGAACAATAATCTCCTGGAATCTGTTGCAATCAAAATATAAGCCGCAAGACATTGATTCAAATTGACGGTACAGAACTGAAGAATAAATGGACCGTAGGTCTACCCACAGTTCGCCATTTTACATTGGTCAAGAAGCAAGTTTCATGCATATTTTCATCCAACCATCACCAGGGTATACTATGAAGGATTGTATAAATTTTACTTTGAAATGAGAAGTCTCAGTGCCCATTTATTTTACGTGATGCAATTGAGTGAGACGTGAATTGAGGTATGTTTGTCATTGCTACGACATTAATTAATTCTGTGCTATAGCTTATTGCCCTGCTGAATGGAGTCCATTCTGTAAAACACGTTTACGTAATTTTTCCTCAGCGTAACTCAGCTAAAATCTATTCTACAATGGTAAGAATGCTTGGAAGAAGTAAAATTAATAAGAAACTATGTCCAACAGTAATTACCATAGGCAAACAATACAACACTGTTAGGAACGCGTTGACGCTGTTGTTGGAAATCGCTCCTTACTTTTCAGCTTAGAAACGTCAATAATTCGTTCAAGTCAATATTTTGTTATCCTTTTCAACACCAGAAATCATGAGTGGCATTAAGTGGTAAACCGCAATAAGATTCGTAAGCAAACCACACCTTTTACGTCATGTTTTCCTGAGCAATCTTGAGATACTTACGTAACATATGGCAAGCATGAATGTTGTGTTGCTATATTGCGTGTGGTGTTCTCATTAACAAAATGCCATGTTTCACTCAATCATTGGGAATGTTTACGGATTTCTTCCACATCTGTTATCGTTACCACATTTGGTATCCGTAGACCTCAACCATATCGTTTAAAAGCACATGGAAACCGGGCTTCTTCGACAGTGTTCCCATTTGACTTCGTTTTCGGGATTGTAGGAAAGGAAGGCTCAGTGATAACTTTCTATTTCAATTCATCAGTTAATTCTCTCTCACTTCCCTGAAACTTTACTACCTAAGGGCGTCCTACATTCGATCTAGAATACTCCTTTTAGAACGTTTTAATTTCAATAAGCCATCTCGAACTTCTAAAGCTCCATAGCGGACGGACCATCCAGAACAAACGGTGGAATCTTACTAATTGCCTAAAACGTAACACGCGTTACTAATTTATAGAAGTATTGATTCCAATACCTCACGCAAAATGCACGGGCTGTTTGCTGAAACGGAAAGGATTTGTTTTGCCCCCTTGCTACCCAGAATAGAATGGGGCGAACCTGTAACCAACCACACGAACAAACCTGCTCCATAATGGCGTGCACAACTACCCCACACAACACGAAGTCGTATTAAGTTGAATAAATTGAATCTCATATTAGTATATTTCGAATCGGAATCGCATTATGCATAGACAATGTACGAGCAATGTATATTCTTTGTTGCATATGATGCCGATTAAGAATGTAATACGTTTTTCTTTATGCATACGTATAGATATACGAGCAATGTACGGCTGATGTCTATCGTAAGTCGTATATGATGCAGACTTAGAAAATATACGACTAAACATATACATTTTGAACAATGTACGATTAGCGCCTCCACTTTTGTACGTATAGGCATTATTTTAGCATCATTTACGATTCAATCATATTGCATAGAAGTACTATTATTTCAAGTTGATATTCGATTTACATGCATATGTGTTGTGTGGGACATCAACTGAAAAATGGTACGGACAATCAAAGCACCTACTCGAAGTGTATCGCAGTTCCTTCTGATGGAATATGAAAGTTGGTTCACTAAATTACTGTCCCACCAGCCCTACAGTAGAGAGCGAGACAAACAAACAGAGAAAACTATGCTGACGCGAATTCATTACCTCTGAGCACAACTCAAGTGAATCGTGACCACGCTGCAGTAGAATCGGTAAATATAATCAATCTTGTAACTCTTTTGTTTGAACCCAAAACCGCGCGTGTTTTGCCTGACATGTTTTAACAATAGAAGTTCAGAGGAACCGTGAAACAAACAATGATAATAAGGATTGTTTGAAGCTGATCGTCATTTCTGCAGAGGTTAAGATGGTGTTGCTGGTGAAGTTTTATATAACAAGCGCAAGACAATAACTGAGGAAGGTGTAAATTGGTTTGTTGAATTTCGTTCAGAATCTTAAATAAAACGAGATACAAATTTAAAACCCACTGTTCTGTTAGAAATCGTTTCTGGACATTCATATGGAAATTTGAAATTTTTTCACAAATCATGACAGATCTGATCATAAATAACACGCTTTTATTAAATATGATTTTGAATGACGGCAAAGACGATTTTAAAAGGAAACAAGCATTCCTTGGGTTTCAATAAGAAAAATAACTTTACATATTTGGTACACATGAATCAACTAAACTAGTTTTAAATAAATATATGGTAAAAAAATTATTTTAAAAATCCTATTTGGTCATGGAAAGGTACCTTTTATGAAAGTTTTGGAACACGTTTTCTGATGTCTTCTTCTTCGCGTAAAGACCTCTTGGTCTATATGTACGTGGATAGTCAGTGCTCTCGTACAGGGGAGGGTCCGGTCTGGGTTGGGATTCGAACCCACGCCGTCGAGGTGGTGAGTCTCGGCGCTCATGGGCCGATTTTCTAAACGGCGCTACCGCTCGGCTGTCGCGGACCCCCGTTTTCTGATATGTTTATATTAAATAACTAAAAACAATACCTTTAAGTATGTTTATACAATTGATGGTAATGTCCGGTGTGTAGGTATCAGGTATGTATGAAAAACAATCATAAAAAAATATATATGATGCAATTTTTTCAAGACAGTATTCACTGTATTGATTTTAAATAAGCAAACAAGCCTCCAAACAGTATAAAATTTTCGTTTTTAAATAGTGAACAGCTGAAAATGGTCTCTTTTGAGCTAAACAGAATTTACATTATCAACTAAGGGGAGAAAAAGGGAAATGTGAACGACTGCCATTAGTAGCGTCCTCTGACCGATGGACCAACTAGTCGTTTTGTGTTATTTATCTTGTATGTGCATTCCATCTGTTACATAGTATTTTATCCAACAATTCATCAGTTAATTCTCTCTCACTTCCCTGAAACTTTACTACCCAAGGGCGTCCTACATTCGATCTAGAATACTCCTTTTAGAACGGTTTAATTTCAATATGTCATCTCAAACTTCTAAAGCTCCATAGCGGACGGACCATCCAGAACAAACGGTGGAATCTTACTAATTGCCTAAAACGTCTTACTAATTGCCTAAACGCGATATCTTTACAGTTTCAACATTTGATCTTTCACAATAATCATTTCCATCAGTTTCACATGGTAGTAGCTGCTATGATTCCGCAAGTCTCACTCAAACTCAACTTGTGTAGAAGGGGTTTATGTGTGCTACTACCAGGTCAATTGAATCAAAACATTTATCTATGTCCACGATAGCCGAGCGGTAGCGCCGGTTAGAAAATCGGCCCATGAGCGCCGGGGCTCACCACCTCGACGGCGTGGGTTCGAATCCCAACCGAGACCGGACCCTCCCCTGTACGAGAGGACTGGCTATCCACGTACAACAGGGAAACAAGTCTCGTAAGCCCTTAACGGGCGGGCAGGCATGACCAAGAGGTCGTTACGCCAAGAAGAAGAAGAAGAAGAAGAAGATCTATGTTCGGAATGATTGTCCAAATGCACGTCATTGTCATGCACGTGGGTTGTCAGCATGTTGGTTTAAGAGACCTGATAAACGATTTTCGAGGACAATGCGTAATTTATCCCAAAAGAAGCTCCTAGATGAGTACTCTTCTTTCCATCTCGTCTACGACCTTACTTTATTGTCAGCCCTCGTATGAAAATAGGATGCATAACAGCTCTAAGAGATATAGAGCTCTATACGCAAAAGATAGGGTCCTTGCTGACGTCATGCCTTATTACTCTTGTTTCTGAAACAAACGTTTAGACAGATAAAATCTCTTGGCAGCATGAATCTACTATGTGATTTTTTTCTGTTTGAATAGTTAAATAGAACTTCGTTTCAGAAAGAGGAAATTGCTATTCCTAATAGTAACATCAAACATATTTAATTTAAATATGTAACATTTTATTCCAAATAAAACCAAATGTAAAAAAAAAACAGTCAAAATCGTTCTAAACCAGAGATTTCATTTAGCATAAATTGATCTGTATAATACTAAAATTCCTTGCTTTTAAACACGATGATTATTTATCTTTTTTCTATTTTACTACTCATATTTTTAGATGGATTTCGCAAAAGGAAGGACGATCATTAAATGTAGATTCTGTTATACGATTGTAAGGAGGATTTTATCATCCGCCAAATGAGTCCATCATCCTTGGTGTAGTAGAAGTCCACTTTATTATACAAAGGACAATTTTGGTGTTTAACGATTCACTTAAAGACTCTCTAGTCAAGAAACTGAGCCATACTAATATGCTTGAGCTACGATGTGATGTTGTGTTATACCAGGTTGCTTCGATTTCAGTTGCGATCGCCTCTGAACATCAATGCTGAATGCAGTAAAAACTACCACACTTGTAAGAACGATGCCAATCGGTAGCCTTAGTGTTAGGATCGTCCTTTCAATAGCGTTACACGTCTCGCCATTCAAATGGGACGGGGTTAACTATCACGGTACTTTGGTTGTAATTTGTAGCGTAAACTGTACTACCCTCGAAAGTGTTCGTCAATAGATGGCCGTCTAGTGGAGCACACTGCATAAGCTTCATTATAATCATTCATACGTGCCATGAAATATTTCTCATACGAGTATTTTGTTTTGCTTTTTTGAAAATAATTGTATTATTCTCATCTTGTTTGCCCTAAGAGGAGTAAAAATCATTGAACGAAGTACTGAAGTATTCAATTTGTTTAAATTTAAGAGAGATTTATCAAATAAAAAAATTAACTCATTCCATGACGGTCGTATTTGCTAACAAAAAGCGAAAACTTTGATACCTGCAATTCCCATGAAGGTGTGATGAAAAGGTTTGATTCAGACAAGGACGAAAATGTAAAAAAATATTTGAATAAAAGTCTCGTAAGCTCTTAACGGACAAGATTGAGTAAGTTGATCGTTAAGCCAGGAAGAAGAAGATGGTTAACTATTTTTCTGGCATGAATTTTATTGCACACGTGTTTCATTGATAAAACTGAGATTAAACTATGTATGTAAATTCAGATTAAAATCTCACCAAAGCCACGGAAAGAAACGCACAACTGCTTATAATGGTTAGGTTTGGCTAAAACTCTTCACGTAATTAGTCCTCTGACTTATCGGTTTGTGTTGTTCGATGCAGAAAACACTATGACCCTCTCAGCCCAAGTTCATTAATTTACAAATACTACAAAGGATTCGTCTTGTAATGACGTATGAATTTGATGACATAGCAACTCCTCAACATTGTTGTGAACATCATAAACGCCGTTTCGTCGTACGCATTTCGATAATCTTTTCTCAGTGGCAGTAGTAGACTCTGGAGGTGGTACTTGCCTTCGTTTTCCTGTTGATTGCATGCCGAATTGAATAAAAATAGTCAAATAGCACATATATGAAAGTTAAAGGTAACGTATTACGGAACTTGCAGCAAGAGTTGATTTATATTGCAAGTAGTTTATTTATTTATTTATTTATTTATTTATTTATTTATTTATTTATTTATTTATTTATTTATTTATTTGTTTACAATTATTTTATTTTTATTTATTTTATTGCATTTTCAAAACGAACGGCATAGCCGTATTGTTAAGAATTGCAAGTAGTGTTGAGTAATAATAAAACGAGACAAACAACAAAAAGGATTGTTGGTATTTGGGGTGAGAATTTTCGAAGATTTACTAAATCTTCGTAATACAACATGTTTTGTTGGTGTTTTTCAGTTTACAGCTTCCATCCGTTTACTTTCATGATTTTTCCCCGATTAATCTACTGCCAAACTAAAGAAGTTCACTAGCAATTTTTTACCTAACGTTGGTTCGCTCGAAAGTGTAAATAATCGCTTTCTATTTGACAAAGAGCTGTTCATTGAAAACTTTCGTTTGGGTTGATGGTGAAGTTCGTGAAGGGCTCTTAGTCCCATTTATCCTACGTGTGATTTTATTGAAACGAGCAAACTATATTGCTCCTGCGTTACCAAGGCCTTCAACACTAAAAATAAGGCAGGGATCTTGTGAAAGGAGCGAGTTTTCTGTGAAGTTCTGGTTTCACATTTTGATTTTTTTTTTGGTTTCATTTTAACTGTACCCACAGGAACGACAATCACTCGAGAGGGTATTGAAGGTTTATTATTGTTAGGTTTTACGTTCCTTTTGTCGAGTTTTACCCAACTTCTTACCATTCTTCATTTTCAATAAACCAGTGCCTCTACAAAAAAAATCTCCTTTCTTCTAGTTGTGTTTTCTTTTCTGATTGATATGATTTATTTAAAAATGCAGCAACGAAATTGTCAGGCGAACATTTTGATAACCGTATTTCCATTCTTAATATGGTAGATGTATGGTTTGACAACAAATGCTTGTGCAGGGTCTGGGCAGGAAAATTTGACCTTTGTACGAGTATGTGCCCTTTTTGAAAAATTGTATGAAATACATCAAGAAGTCAAAATAAAAATGAAAGTTGAAATATGAATTAGACCTTTAATCTTATTTGCTTATCCTACTAAAGATGTAATTTAATTATAGTCGAACACCTCTAAGTGGTAATAAACATGTTAAAATTTGTAAATGCTCCACTTGTATCTTGTTCGATACTCCATCAATCCACATCCATCTTCGTGTCAAGGCCTTTCCAATCATGAACTACTATGCGCATCACCTTCATGGTGGTGATAATCAACAAAACCAACTCTCAGTAGAAAAGTCTATTGAATAGGTGTGCACGGTTTGTACAAGATAAACAAACAATTCAACTCATTTTATCATCTTATTACCCCTACACCTTCCTAAACTTCTTTCTTTTTCATGACTTAACCAATGTGTTTGAAGTTTACACTTTTTTGCTTGTTATTTACTGGCCGTTAATACGCGAGGCATATCTAAAAACAATAGAACACTTTATGTGATCGAATGGTAAGCAAACTGACTTGGGAAAAATGTTCCTGATCGGAGCAATAATATTAAAGTATCCATTACACGCTGTAAGAAAATTAATTCGACAAGAAAAGCTATCCACGATCGCATCTGTCGTCGGTTTGGAGTACCGAATAGAATTAAGGAGGATGGAAGCAACGAAATGGGGTTATAAAATCAAGGTAAATCGCCAAGAAAAAATAAAGAATGGGAATGACAGTTTTCTGGTCAGTTTACTCGTTTGCGCACTAATGACCTTTTGCATCTGGATTGGTAAGAGATCATCCTTGCGTAGCACGGACTCTTCTGTGTAAAATATTGTCGCTTCCTCCTTCCGTCACATATTACTTTTACTTCCGGAACATATTTTTTTTTATTTCCCACGCTCGTGGTCGGGAAGTGTGTAAAATAATTTAACTTGCAATCCTGCACAATGCCGTGATGAGTTGATTGGTTTCACCCATGTGGTGAGTGGAGTATAACAAAAGAAACATTGATAAAAAAAATACATTAAGGCTTATTGGTAAAGCACGGTGGACGTGGAAAAAATACAACAAAACCATGGGGTCAGTGCATCCAGCCTGAGGAATTCTTTTTTTTATTTTCCGTTCATTTGCACGCCCAAACCTCGCCGCAAGGCTGCATGGTCGAAAAGCAGAATTAACAAATGGCCCAGAAACGTGTATTTTCGGTTAAAGGCACCCGCGTTAAATGAACGGATATCCGGAAGGACTCGGATGCGCGTTTGAGCATGGTCATAAAACAGACTGTATTTACATGGCGCAATACATTTAATGCTTCGTTAAACAACTATAATTGCGAAAGCTCGTAGCATTTTCACAAACGTTGGGTTTGTGGCCATGTGATCACCGTGGCATGCGTCCTATCCTCATTTGTAACATTCATCCTATCAATGTTGTGTCATGCAGCTCGATTAGGTTGATAAAGTACCCAAAAAGAGAACAATCGATTTGGGTTAACTCCTCGTTTTGAGGGAGTTTTGCTACCATCATTCCATAAATTTGGCATGCCATCAGAGGAGGATTAAACGTTCTACGAGCTAGAAGTAGCAATGAGTTGAAGTCCTCCTGCAAAAACATGCATTGCAGTCACTATTAACTTTTTATTTCACAATTTATAATGTTTTAATATAGATCTAACCATCAATTTTTTATTAAATTTAAAAGTTTTTATCATCCAAAAGCCTGATCTTCAATGTTTAATTTTTTTACAAAATCATCAGTAACTTTCATCAGAATCAGAATCATCTTCTACGAAAATCATTTTCTATGATCCAAATTGATAAGTAATTTATATTTTTGCTTTTTTTAATAAACACGTTTTTAGCCAATTAAATTCAAAATGTTCTAAGAATATTTCTCTTCCTTTATAAAAGTTTTACAAAGATCAATTTAATTTATGTTAGAACAACAATCTCATACTTTTACCCAACATAACCACGGCATCAAAACACAACTCAGATGAGTTGGAAATTCCGAGCATTTTCATATTCTTTCAAATTCAATTAAATTTATTTATAAAATCATCATGCATTAAATAAAACAAGCAACTTGTGATGCAAAATAATAAAAATAAAATGAGCCTTTGAAAGCTCAGGGCCTCAAGCAGCTGCTGAGTTAGCTTACGCAACGTATCAGCAACGTTAATTTAAAAATAGTCATACCTGAAAAAAAGTTGACCTCATGAGAAAGCCACATTTCGGTCAACGTGGTTATTATTGAGGTAAACTAAAGATTAGTTAAAATCCGGTTATGTTTCAATTGAGGCTCGGTTCCAATGACTTGGTAATTTGTTAGTTGTTTTAAATAAATATATATTTTTTTACTTCCCTGGTTTAAGCCATTTATTAATGCCATTTATACGCGAACTCATCAATAGCGATCTCAGATACGTTACACTGCCCTATGATCATTAAATTAAGAAGTGGTATTCGACATCTTATTTAAAAGAACGTTTGATAAATTTGTTATTTTAAAACTCGTTATCCGAGAAATTTTTGGTCAACTTTTCGTTTTTTTCTCCGAAGAGTTTTATCTTCCTACCTTTAATATTAAAGCATCATGCTTACTCTTAACAAAAATGAATCACTCCAAACATATCGAACCTGCCTTTATGTGTCAAAAAAGTCCACACTTCAACTAGCGAGATTTTGGCGAGTTTTATGAGCATGCTTACCACCACAGTCTAGTTCAGAATGAAATTTTCCGAACGAATTGTTTGAGTAGAAGAGCATGATAAACAAATCAATTCGATTGGCTTCTGATGGGAAATTCTATTCAAACGTTTACCGACATCATCATCATTCGAATCCACTTCTTTTCCTGCTCGCATCGTTAACGATCTTACTAGTGGCTCCGTTAGCGATAATTGGCTCATCAAATTATGCTATCCGTGCTGTGCATACAAAAATCATACCGATTTGCTGATTTGCTTCATACCTCTTCTAGAAAAACCCTGAATAGAAAAACTAGTCTAGTGTTCAGGTGTACGAGAACAGAGCAGTGAAAGGTTCGCCATAATGGCTGGAAACGTGTAGTATATTGCGATCCAATAAAGCAGCAGCTAATTATTGGATTTGAATATAGTAATTTTTTGTCAAAAATTGTTTGCTCTTTGGTTAGTCATCACAACAAGTGTTAAGTTGCCAGGAAAAAAACGTTGGATAAGAAAAGCTGGTACGCAAATCAGTAATTCATGAGCCAATCATTGCTTTAAAAGCATGAAATAGGCATATATACTATATGTTTTTAGATTATGAGTTCCTCTATTGGTGCGATAAAAAAATATACAAGGAAAAACAAAACATTTGTAAGAAACGTCTTCAGATCTTGTATTATTTTAAATCATGAATGAAGTTCTAATGACATTTTTATTTTACTTTTATCGATTCTATGAGTTCAAATTTACAAATGGAATGCTCAAACGTGCGCAATGCTATGTGTGCTATTGTGATACGAAATTATCACAATTATCAATTTGAAGCCGACGGTAATGGTTGCCTTTGTGCATGATATGACATATTTGTAGACAGGTAAAACTCACAGCTCGGCCATTAACTTGACTTTGAATTGGCTTGCAACCGGTTCGGTCTACGGGCGTCTCTGCTCATCAAACAAACTCGCTTTTGATGGGAGATTAATTTTACGGACGAAGAAAGTGGCGAGGCAAAGGCACACATCTTTTAAGATTAGTTTTTGATAGTTTACATCATCGTAACTTGGTTGGCAGAGGCATTGCCTCGGTTAGCGTACATCATGCGAAAACAAACAGTTGCAGCCTTCTTCGGTTAGCTTTCAAACGTTTCCAACAGGCAATTAGCGGAGGAACTGATGGGGACAATAATTGCTATTTCAAGTGGTCTGTATGCTCTCGAGTCAATACGTGGAAAGTTAGAATTGTCAGTACATTTCATCAAGATGAAAAAGCGAAGCACAAATCATATTCTGTTACCATTCAGGGCTGAAGATACACCCATCATCCTTCCATAAATGCCGCTAATAGCGCAAAGTCCAGGTATATCATCGACTGGCAGGATGCACGATATGAATTTAGCATACCTTCCTGCTGGTTTGAAGTACCTCCGGGTTGGAATGAGATTACAAATCTCAACAGCTGCCAGGCAAAATTGGGTACAATACAGGAGAAAACGAATCGGCAAGGCCAATGTCTATTGCGTTCTGGTCCAGGCTCTCTTTTGATCCAAAGCTAGTCCTAAATTGCACTGCATTTTCGAGTGAAAAACCACCAAAACCTGAGACATGGAGGACACATCAAACATTCAAGAAGGACCAAACAATGCCAGACAGAAGCTTCCGTGGCTACATGAAGAATATGACCGACCACGGTTTTGAGTGTTCATGACCCAAGCCTCATTCGGATAGCCATCGGTGACTGATACTACTGGCGAGTAGGATATTTACCACCATCCGAACTTCGTCATCAGTGCACCACTGAAGATGAAAATTAAGGACCAAAATGTGTCTAGCTTTGATGCATGACATGAAGCTCCAACGAGGGTTGTGGATCAAATTTGATAAAATGTTCAAGTTTACAATTAATTAAGTTCTATGATTTAACTGAGTGATCCTTCCAAATGCACACTCAGTAGTAAAGGGCATTCATGCCATTAATTTTTCTAGATGTCCAGTTTTTTTTTTCAATATTCACAAATTTTAAATCATCACATAAAGCATAAAGCATACAAAATATTGAAGCATTTCTTGAGGGTAAATGATTTGGTAAAATGTACAAAACTAATTTCATTTGAAAAATGTGTATGCCCAATTTTCAAATAGTTTAGATTTTGGGTTGAAAATTTGGATTTCAAAAGTATTTAAACTAATGGAAAACAATATATTCCCAGCTGTTAACATATAAAAAACTTTGGTAAAAGCCAAACCACAAAGAGGCCACGGTTCAATGGCTGGCAAAAAGTCACCTCCAGTATACCGCCGGCGACAATTAGCGCTTCAGACCAGAACGGTAGGCTGGCTTTATTTTTATTCGTGTGGTTTTTGGATGGTGCGAGAAAAAATCATGGTGGATAAAAATGCAGTCAAAATAAATGCACTGATGCGAAACAATAGCAATAATAATGGCAATAATAATAAAAATATCAGCCGTTCTGGATTCCGGTGGTTTTATAGACATTCTTCCCTTTCCCTGGTGTTTGTATTTTATCTCGCTCGCGTTACGAATATTTCCATCCCAGATCCTCGCCTCGAGAGTGTTATTGTGTGGCCTTCTCTTTCTTGCAATGCAATTTATTCGTCACCGACCTGACCATATTCCGGATCATGTAGACTGAGCCCGCAGTTTACGGTATTCGCCAGAACGCCCTGCCGGATGATGGAGACGTCTAGTGAACGCGTTGAAAATGAAAATGTCATCACACAGTATACGCGACGGCGAATGAAGGTGTTGCAAACATTACGAGAAAAAAGGGGCAGAATAAGAGGAAGGTGCGATTTTTCGCGCGAATGGTTCCGATTTGAGTCGCTAGACTGGAAACTGTCGGCGATGGGACATGAAATATTTCCATACGCTCACCTGCCGTTCAGTTAGTACGTTTTTCCATCATCTTTAAAGTAGCGCTTGAATAGCCGTTGCTCTGTTTTTTATGATAAAATGTATTTTTTGAAAAAATCAATCTATCATTACACAAAAAAACGAAGGAAGTTGCAGCTGGTTGAACTAAAATACCTACCATAAAATCAGAGGATAGGTAAAATTTCTAGCTTATATTGGCCTCAGTACATTCGCCTTATTTATGCGCCTCAACTGGCAAGACGATAAAACAACCGTTTCTAAATCAAATTTCGACACCGTTCTCGTTATTCCATCGTTAAACCACTAGCTACTGTTATTTTGTATATTTTCAACTAAATAATAACGTAATACCAGCTTTTTACTCCATTTTCGTGTAATCGAATGATATCGGATCTCTTCTGCAAAAGACTTCCTTTGCTGGCCATTTTGGGTCACAGTTAATTTGTTTACAATTGCAGTTGAACTTTAATCAGTTCACATTTTATGTCATAAAATCCCAAACAACCACAAAAAACCCAGCAAAAGCAAAATACAATACAATGCATGATGAAACATTGTGATGTGAACTGACTTTTTTGGTGCGTGTTCAGGGTACAACTTCACAATTTTGAGCATATCTTGAAAACCCAAACTCGTATCACGTCCAAATAACATCAAAATTAAAAGGATAGCCCAAAAATTAATCTCTCATTTTTACTTTTGTAAATTAATTGTTCTTCACAATGCAACTGGATTATGATTCTGTTTTAGCTAACTGTGTATTGGTTTAATTGGTTTAGTGTACACTGCGTCCCAAAATGATAGCCTCACCCAGTTTTTTCGCTCATAAGCTATTTTAAATGATCGCAAGGTAAAATAAACGACAGAAACATATTCTTTAATCTAAAAGAAATGTGTTTCACTTCTAATTTATCAGAAAAAAAAAATTAATTATAACATTTTGGTCAAAAATTTAAAAAATGGAGTGTCCCATAATGATAGCCTCACTTCAAAAATCATTCAAATTAACAAAGCAATCCAGTTCCTAGCTACGTTATCAGTTGCCAAAAGTAATTTTTAAGTTCTCTTACTTTAATTTGTAATTTAATTTGAACATTGGAAGCAGAAAACAACTCTAGGAACGAGAAAAAAGTCAAATTGATGCTTATCGCTTTAATGGCAAGTCAAATCATGAGATTGTTGTGCTAATAAATAGATTCACAAACGTCATTAACGATTATGTAAAAGATTCCAGTTAATATGGGCTTCAGAAGTCTCCTGGTCGTCTTCAAAATCTTTCCTCGCGTGATAATCGGAGGATTTTTTAAGTTGCTTTCAATGCAACCAAAGGTTGCCGTAGGACAAAACACGATTTCTGGTTGAATGTGCACAAAAATGCTGTGTTGCGAGCTTTGAATTCATGTTCTAATATTGTAAGAGAGTCCATGAAGAAAGTTTCTGCCCTCAAACTTCACCAAAAAGTCGCGAGATTGGAGTTTGCTACAGAACAAATGACATGGAAGAATGAGTGGAGAAACGTAAGTTATCACTTTGTAGTCTTGTTCAAATTTTAAATTATTAATTCATGTTGGGTGGATTATATTGATGAAAAAAAGTTAAATATTGATGGATCGGATGGTTACATCCATTACCGGCGAGATTTGAGACGAAAGCACGATTTTTCTACCGTCGCAATTTTGAAGGTGAATCGGTGATGATTTGAGCTGCGTTCAGCGGTCTTAGTAGAAGTGAATTGGCCTTTATACCAACACATATGAACAGCGATATGTTTATCGACATCCTGGACAATCATTTAAAGCCTTATCTGGAAAATCACAACACTCAACAGCTCATTTTTGAGCAAGAAAATGCTGCCGTGCACGCAAGCAAGACAACAAGAACTCACCATGCACGATCTAGTATCGAAACAATGTCTTAGCCAGTCGTTTCCCCAGACCTTAATCCAATAGAGAATGTTTGTGGAAGGCTAGTTCAAGAGATTTATGAAGATGGGAGACATTACGAGACCCTAAAGGACCTTAAACTTGCTATCCGAAATGCTTGGCGCTCCTGATCAGTAAATACGTTGGAAAAATTATCGAAGAGCATGCCATCACGAATTTTCCAAGCAATAAATCGTAATGGGGGACCCACTGATTAATAAATCATGATTTTTGAATCCATTTATGCTATTTTTGTTGATAATTTAATCAAAATCCTAAGTGAGGCTATCATTTTGGGACACCACTGATTTGAGTTTCTTGGCGCTAAAGGGGTTTTTCTCTCGTTTTCTTCAACAATATTTATGCAAAGTAGTCGTTTTATACTTACAAATATTTGTGATTTTTTTGGAAAAATTTATATGCTCGGTATTCGCCCTGCACAGAAAAAACTAGGTGAGGCTATCATTTTGGGACGCAGTGTATGTCCTATGGCATAGAAAAAGAATACGTTTTGAATCTGCATCTTTTTTTTGTTGAATGATGGAGGTCCACGACAGCCGAGCGGTAGCGCCGGTTAGAAAATCGGCCCATGAGCGCCGGGGCTCACCACCTCGACGGCGTGGGTTCGATACCCAACCGAGACCGGACCCTCTCCTGTACGAGAGGACTGACTATCCACGTTCAAAAGGGAAACAAGTCTCGTAAGCCCTTAACGGGCAGGCATGACCAAGAGGTCGTTACGCCAAGAAAAATAAGAAGAAGAAGAAGAAGAAGATTCCAAAACGGTGAATCTTACGAGATTTTCTAACTAAAATCCCACAACGATGTAAGGTTACGATGGGGGTAGCGGCGTGTATGCAAATATGTTTATAAACCAGTTGACCCATTAGTTCCATGAATACAAATTTTATTGATTGGTAATTAACAAAATATAATCCTTTGAAGGTAAGAAAATTTGTCGATATATATTTGATCAATTTGATAACCAAATTCTGGACATCATTCTGTTTAAAATGAAAATAACGACATTAAGAAGAAGATATTTTTGGGCAAGAAACGCTAGGAAACTCCAGTCGTTTCGGATTTATTTTTTTTTACGACCAGTGAGTGGTAATTAGCTATATTTATGACGAGTTTTGAAACCTGGTCTGGAAATTCGCCTACGGACAAAACGTGTCTTCTCCTAACCAGCTTCCAACGGAATGAACACGTGATTAGGCTTTTCATTGGTACAATGAAATTAGTAATTGTGCATGCAAGATCATCATAAGTGGCACACTCATCAATTTCATGTGCTCACCAGGTGCCAAACAGCAGATCGGATAAAGCTGATTGAATTGAAAATACGATTTTTATGTGTTAAGACAATTTTTTTGTGAAATAATAAAAAAACAAATCTTTCACATTTTCTATCTTAATTATCTCTCTTACAATTGTTCAAATTCTTCACTCATTGAATTTCTATGTCGCTAGACTTGCAAAAGCACAATCTTTGTAGTTGCATCCAATTAGTGTCAGTTGGAAAAAATTAAAAGCAATGTTGTTCAAATCCATTTTTCTCTGGAGTCGAGATAAAGAATAATCTGTACCCTCAAACCAACCGTTCGCAATTCGTGGTGTATGACTCTTTGAAAGGACGAAGAAAAAGGAATCTTTTTCGAGCCTTATTACTTCATTCCTTCCCAATTTGTTGACTCCATGCGCATTAACTTTGGCTCGCTGGCGGCATAATAAAATGCGGATTCAATATTGACTTATTGGTTGATTGAAATAAAACAGTCTTTCATCTTTCATCAAGACAGATCAATCAGTTGAACGAAATTAATTTTATTTTTGCGTGGTTGCAAGATACAACGATAAATTCAGTAAGTATTTACCCACGTGGTTTATTTTCATTGAAAATTTGTTCAGTGATTTACCAGTGGGGTGGATTTTTCCATGTTCGATGTTTTAACATTCTTATTCATAAACTGCAATCAGGCTTTCTATATTTTCATCCCATTATGTGATGCACTAAAGAAGGGATATGGAAGCTTCAGGACTAGGAAAATTGTCGTTCTAAATATTCAATTACATAAAAATATGAAAAGAACAACAGTAAATTCAGCTAATAAAAGAACTACAAAAAGATACAAATATAGGATAATTATAGAAAATTATCATTGCGTTGTTTGTTACTCTAACAATTCATCGTCTCATGGATTACGAAAGTATTTTTAGTTTTCATCGATCTTGATTCGCTAATTGAGAGTATCACTTCGAATTTATCGGAGGTCGGGTTGACCGAGAACATGGGTTCTAAGGAGCGTCAACCCAATCGAGGCTTTCTTGGATCGTTTGACATGCGGTGTGGCCACCAGGCGGGCCGAATCATAGTTAATGGAGTCCAACCATCCCTCCACACGATTGATGAAGGTTATAAACGCAGAATTTATTTTGATTTGATATCGAAACCATTTGGGACGTGATACTTGCTGCTTCCCAAGAATAAGCGGTTAACATTTTTTCTTTCTGGTTCTCTTTAAATTTAGTTCAGCCGTATGCCAAAGGCAAAGCTTTTTCGTACAACACGGATGACCGAGAATGGTGGTTATTCGGATGCTAGCTGTAAAACGATTGGTTAGTCTCTAATCAGGGTATGAAGAAAAGGAAATCGGTCGAATTGAAAGGTTTTACTAGTTAACGACATTAAACCATTAGCAGGTAATGTTTTATGTTGTTTTATATCTCTTTTAATTTTCCTTCTGTATTCTGTTCCGTTTTTATTATTTGATTTCACTTTGATCGGTACGATGTTGGTTCGTGTGAATCTTTCATCTATTGTTACAAACAAAGTTTGATTGTTATCAATTTTCAGAACCATTTTCATACTGAAAATTTTGAAAATTCCACTTTTTCTGTCAACAAAAACCATTCATCTAGTGGCTGGTGACCATGAGTGTGTCGGAGACATTCCTTACGAATAAAGATGTAACGTGAAAGTTACAGTCAGCCACAATATTTAGAGTACACCTTACCAAGACAATCTATTAGACAAAAAAAACACTTTGCTTTGCTAAATGTTTCTCGTTTTTTATAGTTAGGCAATAAAGGAACAAGGTTTGTTTGGTAATCGGCTGATGCTTTAATCATCACCATAAATTTGCCATGAGATTGAGGCAAATTAATTTGCGGAAGTGTTTTGAGTTGCATAAGCATACAGTATTAGTGCTATGTATGCCGTATGACCAATACCTAGGTTAGAAGCATTGTCCCAAAGGAGGCAGTAGTCTCAAAGTCTTCTTGGCGTAAACGAACTTGTTGGTCAAGCCTGCCCGTTAAGGGCTTACGAGACTTTTTACTCTGTGTGTTCGTGGCTAGTCAATCCTCTCGTACAGGGGATTCGAGTGGTGAGCCCCGGCGCTCATGAACCGATTTCATAACCGGCGCTACCGCTTTGCTGTCCCCCAAACTGTGCTTAACTGTTGTGGACAAATGAGGAATCTTTCAAATGATGAATTTTAAGATTCTACAAAAGTAAGTTGAAAAGATTGAATTACTTAAATGTTTCTTCAAGTTATGATAGAAAAAGCATTTATCCTTTAGATGTACACTCATTTTTCACTTAGCCAGCTTCCTCACATTGATTTCGCTCAGTTGTTATGTTGACGCATTAAACCATTTGTCAAAACCATTTTAAGGGAGCGCGCCAAATGTAAGCGAACTGATGAGTGGTGGTGCTTTGTTCATGACTAAGGCAGGACTCTTTCGGCACAAAAGTATCAATAAAATGTTATTTCCTTCTTATTTTGCACAACGTGAGGATGACGGGTAGGGAAAAATAAAGAAGGATCGTTAGCCGCTTCAGTTAACGCATAATTTCAACATATAGGAAAGTTTGAGATGAATTTAAAGTAATTGTTTTTACTTTGAAGTATAAATATTTTTAGATTTGGTTGACCTTTAACATAAATTGCAGCAACAATAAGATGGCACACATTTCTCACCCTCAAAACTTAAAAAAATAAGTTCGAAATAAACTAAGTATCTCTCTTGCTCCTCACACTTCGTTCAACTCGTGTAAAACATTTTGTCCAGCAAAAACTTCGCTCAAACTACGAAAACAGAACTAGCACATTTGAAGATAAATAAACAAGCTAGAAATGTTTAATATATTTGCGGATCAAACTCAATACATCGGCTGAAACGTAAAAACTTCAAAAAGGGGTCTGCTGAATTCCATATCGATATTGAAATTTTCCAAATCAATATGATTTCATCCGAAACGGTTTCTCTGCTCTAACATTCAATAAAACCGTCAACCTTGCCTGATAAACCCAAGGCTCGCACCGACTGCATCCAGCATCATACGTAATTGATTTGCTCAAATTAAGCTTCAATCTCAACGCAACCGTTGCCATATCGCTGCTGTTTAGTTTCGGATGATTTATTCCAATTCCACCTACGCCAGCTTCTTTGTCATTGTTCAACGTATCGACGCGTGACCTACCCTCAGGTAGGTCGACATCAATCAAAAAAGTATTTTCGAATTCACCACCGAAGATCACGAACCGAGAAGGTTGACTATGTGATGAAGCTTGAATATTTCGTGTCATAATTCCCATACTCTCTACAGCTATGCACCGTATGGAAATGGGTAGCAGCTTCAGTGCCTTAATATTGAATATGAGGTTTATGCATATATTTACGCACCGTCATGACTATGCTGGCCACTTACCGACCCTCCGGGTTCAAATGGAACCTGCCCCACGATCCGCCCGGTTCGACCAGCCTGTCTGTGAATTACGTGCGGAAATGCCAGACTCGCCAAAAAAGGTCGCAGAATTTCGACAAACTTCACGTATTGAATTCACGTATCTTTTATATTTATTTATTTAACGGAGGAAACGTCAAATAGTTCAATGCGGTATGCACGAATGCAGAACAAAATGCACCTTCTCTATAATATGCTGGCTTTTTCGTTGAAAAGACTGATCCGTCGAAATTTAGTGCCACATGTACTATGTTGTACGAGATAACTGACATTTTTCGATACAAAAATGTTATGCATGCCTCAAGAGAACAAGTCGCCACATCAAAGAAGAAGTAACAAAAAAGGCCTTAAAACCACTAACCGCCGGTCGCCCCATCATCTCTACGGGTGCCTTCAAACGAAAAGCACACACCCTTCGCCCCACGGTATATATTATTTTGTTTGGCTATGTGATCTGATCTTAAGCGCCATCCTTTTTTGACATGTTGAAAATTACTAAGGCTATTTTAAAACGTTCAACTTCAAACGGACTTTCTTTTTTGACTCATTCATTATGCTATTGTCGATAGGACGCATTATGGTAGGAAAATGCAATGGCACAGATAAATATGAGACTAGTTTGGGGAACTATAACTGGATATATAAACTGGAAATCGCAAACATGACTGACTTGTATATAATTCAATCCGGAATATTATGAAAAGTGCCATTTTTTCATGGATAATGTAAACTGGGTTTCGATGGTCTAATACAACGGCTAAATCCGGCATATGAAAGAAGTTGTTGTTATGTATTGTATCAAGTTTTGTTACTTCGTACAGCTAGATTTCGCGTGCCGAGTGATAAAACATTTAATCTTTAGTCTAATTTAAAACTCCAGATACCTTTAATTCCAAATTTTTGTAATGCAATTTATGTCTGTCTTAAACATAACAGATTCACCTTCATCTTCAAAAGTTTATTCCTACCTTGATTAAGTTTAAAGAAGTTCAAACAACATTTCAACCCATCAACTAGGCTGTTTCAAAATAGCATTTTTGTGACAACTACTGTTCCATTAATGAATGTTTTATACGGTTGAAAATGCATTTGGCAACTGCAGCAGATCTTTTGATAAAATAAACCATCGTGAATGTAGGGTGGCATTGCACCTTCGTTTTTCTCCCTTATGTGCTTCAGGGATTAGTAACGACCGTACTATAACGTCTGCTAATGCATTTCGGGCTACCGTTTGCCATTTTTGCAACCATCCAACGCTTGCAGAAAATGCAAGGCGGTATTTTTTTTGTGTGTGGAAAAAAATGTCGCAGTTAGGATCCATTCCAGTCCAGGAGTCCAACTTCAATAAAAAAAGTCGCGCGATGACCGCTTATGGTTGGGCAGGGAATTAGAGACATTCGACCAAAATGGCTAGATAGCCATAATTCAAACCGTGCCACTGACCAGAAAGGTAAGCTCCCGGTGGTTTCGATAGTGGCCAGTGTGTGAGTCAGCAGACGGCGCTCGTTGGCTGGTCAGTTGATGATGTCGCCCGATCTGGGACCTCGGGGCCTGTGAGTGAATTTTGGCCACGGCCAATAGCGCTTTTGGGTGGAATCAGCCGTGTTTTCTGTTCAGTTGTCGCGGCCCAGGGTTGGATCTGATACTGAGTTGATATATTTTCAAAAGCAAAAAAGGAACTCCTATGGCTCAGTATGAGAGAACAGTCGCATTCAAATGCATCATCGACAGTAGAAGCATCATCATAATCATCATTCTCATTAGTGCCGGATTACCAAGTTTCCGTATCGCCATTGCAGAACCACATTCTGCTTGGAGACGTTAGCATAGCCACTAATTATTCGGTTTGCCCTAGGATGCAATGTTCCATTAGGCCAAAGTTTCCCAGAAAAGGGCTGTGTGCCATTCCGCCTAGCCATAATACATGTTTTCGTATTTGCTTTTGAAGGTGACGCTTATCAATTTTGTTTCCGACGGGATTTAAAGACACGGGAAGCTCACCGGAGTGCATCAAAGCAACTCCTCGGTGACGAACCAAATTTGGTGCCATTGTGCCTGCCTTTGGGATGACTGTGGTCTATCTGGTGCTGCCGAGATTTGGCAATTTGATGTACAATGTTCTTCTGCCCAGCAGAACCCCAGTCGCTTAATCATTTCGTTTCCACATGCTCAATCTGGTCGCGATGTTCCGTCGGATGCAACCGAAAGTGCGGACAAGACTCTAAGGGTAGTGTGGTGGACGAACGCAAATCGAACAAACACTGCCGTGTTGAGAGTGTGTATGCCTGAGTACAAGGACCATGTCCACCTTAGTGCGTTGGTGTCGGTTGCCAACTCTATCAAGCCACTCCGGGAAGCGGTTTTCTGCCAGAACGCTTTCCGGCTTGACAACGATGTTGAAATGTGTCCGGATGTAGACCAGGTGCTACCTGGTTTACTTCCTTTCCTATCCTACTACTCGCCCAAATGAGAACGAACGGCCGACTGCCACCCGAAACGAATCCGAATGTTATCCCATGTTCTGCGGAAACGCAAACAACTTCCTGCGCCTTCTGCCTTGACAGCTCGAGACACCAATGCTGCAGCCTGCACTAGCTGATATCAGGATAACTCCCGCAGTTTTTGAGCAACAAACTCTCCGTGACTTTCTGTGTGCAAACGGTTTGCAGTACATGATATGGAATCAAACTTTCACTCGCACATAAAAAGGGAACCATGTATATGTAACCGTTTGAGTGCTAAGATTACATTGAAAATCATCCCAACGTTCGCTGTGAATCATATCTTGACTGTTACTTACACGCTTGGTTGTGAGGTAGTGAGTACGTGTGGTGGTAGAAGCTCATCGTTGCACAGAGGTGTTTCAACAATAATACTTTTGGAGGTAGCTGGTGAACACGTGGTTTGTGGCTTCTAGTACGTTCGGAAAAGAAATGGTCTATTGACACAACATGGACGATATACTTAAAATTCCCCAAATCTCTTCTATTTACCATTTACACAAACCCGAGCTTAATCCGAAAAAACGTTGCAGTTTTTTTCAGAAAATATGCCCATTCGCTATGTGTACACCATCAGTGTGAACTACTAATAAAATAATGACCAATTTACACGTTGAGGCCAAATGCCGGTCATGAAAACGATGAATTAATACTTAACTCAATGGTAGTACGTACTTAACTTAACCAAGCGGATTCAGTTTGTCGCTATTGGACCAGAATTTGATGATGCACATATGATACGTTCACATTTTTTTGGCAAAAAAACATAATTTATCGGCAACAAGTAACATTTATAACCTGAAATAACTTTCTTGGTCAGAAATACCTTCTATACTAGGTCGATCCATTTCCTCGACCAGCAACAGATTTGGCACAATCGGTTAGGGCATTAGTAATTGCAAGCTGCAATCGAATGATAGAGTAATGCAATGTTGCAATGTTGTAGAAGGAGAACTTTATATATTTGTTGATATCTTCATTGACCATTGCTTGTGACATTAAAGAAGCTTATGTACGTTCAGTAAAAATTTTCGTTTATAATATTTTGTTGAGATATATGAGGAAATGTAGTTTATATGAGAATACCAATTTCCATCCTTTCGCGCGTCGGTTAAGTGCCCGAAATATTTTACAATACAACAGTTCTAGCATAAATATACTAGCAATAGAACTTGTTTTAAAAGTCGTCAAAAGAAGAGTCATCAAAGGTAGTAACTTGGTTGAAGTCAAAGTGAAGATGCTGGTGCTATTTTTCATCGTAGAAAGGTTCAGCTTTGGAAAGCTAAAGCAAATAGTTGGTCTCAAATGTTGATCCAGTGGAACCAAAAAGCATGCCAGAGTTGCTCTTGGATAGAGACTCACAAGTTGTGTGCACATCAAGCATATTTAAAGAAATTGTGCACCATTAGTATAGGGTACCAATTTTGGTAACATTTATGGAGAAAATCATTTGGCATACTAAATATGAAAGTTCAATATGATGATAATAAAGTCATGGTAAGTGGTAAACTTGATTAGGATTCGAAGACCGTTAAGTTGTTTAATAAGAAGAATCATTTTTTATGTATGGAAGAAGAATTTCTAGCACTGGACTTCCAATCTCGATTGTTTTGTTTAGGTGCAGTTAAAGTTAAGTTAGTAGTTAACATTAACATATAGTTAAAGTTAAGTAATAAGGTTGTTAATTAACATGTTTTTGAAACTATTGATTTCTATGAAATTGAAAGTTAAAAATATATTTTGGTATTGAAAAAAAAGATTAATTACGTAATTAACGTATGTAATGTATGTAATTAATTATGTTAAGATTGCAATTACTAAATAAACCACGTTTACAGAATGTTTTTGTACGAGATTACAGCATGTTTTGTAGCATAACCTTTCTTCATTGCAGTAAAGCTACTTAAAACAAGTGAAAAGAAGAACTAGCAGCTAATGGCGTTTGATACTTTCATCAACTAGTTATCATACCAAGAAGACTAACATAACATAAGTTTGTTATTCGAACTTGCACATAAGCATAATTTTCAATCGTCCCTGTAAACATCAGTATTGTCAAGGATAGAAAGTGAACGAGATACATTTAAAGTATTTTTCAACAATGTAGATAAGTACATAAACTTTACCTACTTTTAAGCAGTTTGGCAAACCTCTTTTTTATTTGTTTCTACTTGTGATGAATCGCGCCCATAAGAATGTAAAATTGGTTCCCATTAGAATCCCACTCGGAGGATTAGAGAGGCATCACCAGGACGCCCCATACCCCATATACGTGGCAGTTCTCTACCAAGTTGTTCCCCCGAGAAAATTCCAATTCCGAACCACTAGGTCGCGTGCCAATGAGTAGTTGCAATACGCGCGAACCATAAATCGCAATCGCCAAATCCGCCACCGGAGTTTTCCCGAAAACGATTTTCTAAATGTATTACGTGAGCAGAACCATTCCAAATGGTCAGACCTACTATCTCTAGCAGAAAAAAAACATTGGTTCATTTATTTACCCGTCTCACTAGAATTTGGGGCTTCAGGACGGTACAGTACACGAAAATCCATGGTGTGAGCACGGCACCGAGTCGATTCAAATTGGCTACTGCATTGGTACCGTTGGAGGCAGGAAATGTGGAGTCGTAAATATATTGAACGTGTTATATGCTCGCGTAAAGGAGTTAAGACAATACAAGCGTGAATGAGAAAGTTTTCCAAAACTAGGTGCGTGACATTGGGGCGAAAACTGTTCGCCTTGTTTATGGCGTTCGAATGATCGTTTTTTTTTTATCAAACATGTGCTGGAGTGCTCGATGCTTCGTAATTTCACCCCGCATCGCAAAAGTACATTTGTACTTGTGATGACCAAATATAATAAATCGCCACTCGAATAAAGTGTTTTGCACTTCGATCTCAAATTTGGTAACGGGATTTCCTGCATTTAAACTAATTTAACAACTTAAATTGATAATCGCACCACCTTCAAACTGAAAATTTTCTCACAGCACATTGTAAGCGTTTTAGTGTTACCAAAGCCTCTATAGACATTCTTTAATCCTTTTTATATATATATTATAATTATATTTTGTTACACTCAACTATTTTATGCTACACAATTCTTCTTCATTTCACTCAGCCTTCCTTCATAGCTTATGAGCCGTCATCTTCATCTGGAACAGCAGATTTGAGCAGCAGGTGATTTACTATGCCAACGGCCGGCACAGTGGTAAATAAACAGACTGCTTGACAGCATCCGCTAATCAGGACACTAGCTTCCTTTCGATGTATCTGACGGTGCGAGAGTAATAAATTGAAAATCTATTATTTATATTGATTTCTACGGTGGCGATCGCTAGGTGAACTTGATGCCTTCAATTGTGGTCACGCTGGTACTGGAATTGCTCCGTGGTATTGGCGGGGGATACAATTAATTGGAAAATGCAAGCGGCTAGAGCACACCGATGTTCTGAGGATATCGCAATTTTCATCCACTGTAGAGAACAATTAAATGGAGAGCCGTTTGTTAAGGTCGTCATAGCATAGGCGATAATAGAGAAATTTAATTAATGGACATAGTGTTCGAAACGAAACGCGAGCCGGGGAAGAGTGTTTGTTTCGAAAGAAAATACGTAAGAGTATTTCAACTGTTCAGACTTGAGTGTAGCCTCAGCTTCATGAAATCTAATTTAATTTCCGCGTTACTGCCAAGAAAACATATAGCTTTGTGGCTGATGTCGAAGAACAAAAGCCCCTTTGAACATAAAAGACAAAGCATCTCCATAATGTTAGTGTCACAAAAAATAAACACAATATTTTCATTGCTTCGGCTCGCACCCACTTGCCCACGAAACATGTATATGGTGAGATATCGTTTTTTTTTAATCTGCCGATTTCGTTACCGTAGAATATGTTTAAAGAAAGAATTTTGTGTGAGCGCACGATTGTTCGGATGTTAACAATGCTAATATATCTGATTACGTGTGTTATACATAAAAATCACAATTTCACGAAAGGATTTATGGGTTGCCATTATGATTGTTAGCTATTAATGAAATCCTTTTGATTTATATTTATTGTGAAATGAAATCTATTCAATTGATGCATCTGAATTGAAACAAACATTTGGTTACGGTAAGAACATTATTAAATGCAACCTTCGTTGGAGCATGTTCAAAACAGCTTAGGACAATGTGGCTTAGCATGCTTACAAAAACATATTTCACTAGGTTTTTTTGTGATAAATAATATGATAATTCATTAAAAAAACAGAATTTTCAATTTGTATCTATTATACATGACGTTTACTGCTTGCTTTCTAAATTCAGTTGAGAAATATTAACGGAATGGCGGATACAATTATGATTTCCATCATGAGAGATTGTACTGTGAACAATGTAAGTAAAATGAAAGATAAAATAGCCTTCTATGGAGATTTTCAAGGGTAACATAATTTGCTAAATTTTTATCAAATGAATTGGCATTCTTTCTATATCACAACGGTTAAATAGCAGTTTTAAAAATTCATGGCAAACTGCTCCTGTACCCAAGGACAGACCTATGGAATATTCTACCATCGTCGCACTTTCATCTGAATTTCTTTGTCTGTTTAATCGTCAGAACGATTTGTTTGTGGTCATGACCGATTGTAAGTAAATTAGGATACTTTCTCAACGCATAAAAAATAACTTTCATGGATCTCTGCTTTGCAAAGCACGAAAGTAAAAAAATGAAAATCTCAGCGGCAAGTGAATTACACACCCCGCAAGACATCACGCGTCAGTTACGACAAGGAAATCCACGATGGTTCCTTATTACAGTTTCGTTCCGGGCGATGGAGGATACAAAGGGAGTTACGCTTGACGGGAGGACCGAGCCTAACTTCAAAATAGAATTTGATATACCGTGTCGTCAAAGACTCGAATGATAGACATGTTCCCATTGGAAAAAAGAAGTACGACTCCAGTAACGCAGGTATTTGCATATTAATTGAAAAAAAAGTTGGAATCGAAGCGTTATCCGTGCAGGCAGATGATGGCAGTGGTGGATTTTTTCACGGGAAACGAAAAACCGGGGGGGGGGGGGGAAACGAATGTTTTCCAGTTTGCATCGGTATCTATGCTACGTTCTCTATCTTATGCTACATTCCCTAGCACTGTGCCTGGATCTATCTGCACAACAATACTTGCCTTCAATGGTAAATGTTGGAATGGCAGAGAATAAATTCCATTTTAGTGAAAAGAATGTTTCTCTATTAATAGTTCGCTGTACAGCTTTCGCAGAAAACCTCAGAGTTCTGGCTAGGAATTCTATTTTATGCTGGCCCTGTATAAGTGCATCAAAGAATGGAAGCGAGGTTGTTTCGTGTCGTCTACCTAATGCGAGACTTACTGGCTATCAATAGCATTCCAAAGAGGAACCATATTTATTTACGACACCCGGTATAAAGGAGTAGAACTTGTTAGTTTCTCCACAATGTTGGTTTTAACAGATTCACGTCAATGCATCACTTTGCTTGTGTACTGATCCATTGCACTTTTTTTTTTTATTGATTATGAAGGTATTTCCGGAAAAAGATTGAATTTTATCATACTTCAAACTACATCTATACCATGGTTTCCAACAATTATGATTTTATCATGTTGTTAATATTTTTCGCAACGGCTAACCGTTTACTCTATTTAATGAACCAAAAAATTAATACACCATAAAATGTATTCATTCATGTAAATCATATTATTAATGTGAGGTGGGGCAAACAGTACCTAAGTCACTGTCTTCTTTTCTCGTGGAGTCAATATCTTCGTTTTTGAACATGGCAATCCAACTCATCGTAGAAACTTTTAAGAAGAATGGTAAATAAATCTGTGCATATGAACCGTAATGCTAGTTTAAGATGGGCTCATGAAGCAATCGTTTGAAAAGAAAGTTGGCAGTTCAAGAGCTTGAGCAATATGTTTCTTTAGACATTTTTTCCTACTTCTTCGAGCTAGTTTTTATAGCTTTTTTGTTCTAGATCAACAATACCACCAGCAAACCTAGAATAATAAAATCACAAACCGCTTTATATCAGTAGTTTTGAATGAACCTAGGCCAGCATTAGTTAGAAAACTAAGAACTTTAGTAAGCATCTCCCGAAAGCGGATGCATGTATACCCAACTAGTCACAAAACTGTTACCACTTTCATAAAACGACAACTGTTGCTCTTAAAATGTTAATACAAAATTTACATTGTCAAGAAAATGAAGACATTCCGACCAAAATGGAATCTCTAAAACGATAGTAAACTGTAAGAAGTAGTAAAGGGATAAAAACAAGCCATTCAATTCCATTTGCTATAACTAGAATACCACGAATGCTCCATGGTACTATCTCAAGTGTGTGACACATTGAAGCATTGTGGATGTCTCTAGCTACTTTACTTTTTTCCATGAATTAAGGTTATTCTCAAAAGCATATTATGACTTTCTTCAAATAAACAATAATCTGCGGTTGCGAAACAGTATTCAAGACAACGACGTTAAGTTAGTTAGTTCAAAAAGAATAATTTATTATGATAAAAGTAAATGATCCAACATTGGAGGGTTGTGTTGGAATAAAATCCTAACTTTACGAAAAAAATAAATACAGTAGCGTTGTTTGTCCTAGCATGAAATAATCTGGGGTCTTCTACGGAGTGTTCAAAAGATAAACCTTCCCACCTCGTTATATGGAGGATGAAAAATTAATATTTTCCAAGCTGGTTGTACTAACATGCTAGGTTCCTTAAAAAATTATTTAAAAAAAGGCTACTGCTGTTTATTAGGTCAAAACACACTGCAAGACAATGCCACTGATTGATTGAATCTGTATCTGCAATCAAGCGATAATGTGATCGTAAACGTTGAAGCCACCATAATGAAATACCAATAATAAAGTTGCAATTGCAACTAAGAATATACAGACAACCAAAATGTAATGCCTCATTTACAAATCCCTATTTCAATAGACGAAAAAACGAAACAACAGCACACCAAATGACGAGACGTAATAGTTTCGAGAGAAAACGAAATCAATTTGCACCGATCTCATATACGGTACGAGAAAGCGTGCAAGTCATAAGCAGAACTGTCATTCTTCTGTTCACTAATTCCATATCCGATGGCCTGCAAGTCGTATGTCAGAACGAACGTTTGTGGACAGGTGTTTCTGTAGCGAAAAAATATGCTCCCCAAGTTGCATAAAATTGCGGGTTGGGCTTTGTCTGGTCCAATATGGATTGTTTGCTAAAAAAAAACTGTACAAACATGCCGTATGTGCTAAACTTAGTACATGTATCTATATTTTGGCAGTAAAAACATTCTCTTAACATACGAGATCTGTTTCGTGATGATCGAAATAATCAAGGAATTCATCATACGTCTATTGATGTCTTCTTAAACGTTTTCATGTCACAGTCATTTGTTCGGCCATTTCTCGTATCCAGTAAGTAATCATTCATTCTTCTGATCGGCAGGACTGCTACCATTCACCGTCTAATGCAGTGATGTCAAACTCGTTTCACCTTGCGGGCGATTGGAGTGATAAAAATATGTTCTTATCAATGTGGTTTTATCTTAACAGTGTTTTACATTTTCACATTTTTTCATATTATATTACTTCTTATAAAATTTACCAATTTTGAGTAAAAGAGAGGGTTTGTTGCTCAATCGTTTTCCAAATTTTAACGAATTCAAATCAAGTTTATTGAAATATATGTTGCAGTTCAACACTATTGTGTATTTTGGTAAAGATGTTAGAAAAGTAAAGATATATAATTACAATAGCTAACTTATTGCTCCGCATTTGTTATTTTCTTTCTTTCGATGTAATGTTTCAAAGAGGTCGCGGGCCGCACCCAATGTTCTTGCGGGCCGCATGTGGCCCGCGGGCCACATGTTTGACATCCCTGGTCTAATGCATCTATCAAACTAGACTTGGCCTTTTAAGACATTTATTATCTGGCTTTTGGTTGGTTTTGATGATGTCTGAAAAATGACAAGCAATGCCATTTCATTTCAGGCAAAACTTTTCGTTCCTATTTTGTTCGTTCCTTCGTATTAAAGGATGAAAAACGGATTATGTCCGTGTCTATGAATTTCAATGCCAAGGATTATGCAATCATCCATTGTTTTATTATTCCAATACATAGAATAAGCTACTATTGGCCTTAAACGCGCAGTTGATTATTTGTATAAGGTCCTCTAGTCTTTATTTATTCAATTACATAATGAAAACACCCGAAAATCTCAGCACAACCCCCGGTTGATTTTGTTGATTATTTACAGGAAACTTTCATTACGACGTTACTGGTAAAAGTTTTGTGGTGATTTATCGATTAAACTATTGACATGTTAATAGAACCAAAGTGCCTGGTGGACGGTCTTGGCTCCGCTGGCCCATTGATAACATTATTCTGTTTCGTGCCGATGGGTAGAGGCTGATTCATCTAACCACACCAGTTTGATTTTCTATTTTGTATTCTTTGGACTCGTGTTACAACTCTGGTTTTTCAATGCATCTTTTTATCTAGACTGAGTTATACGTAGAAACGACTAACGCTTTTTTTGTCATTCAGATTTACGGGCTAAGTTAATTCTTTCGTCAGGGGTGATGCGGTTTGTTTGTTATATATGTTATTTCTCCTGGTGACCGAGATCAAAAAGGAGTAGCAACAAAAAAATAACCCTGTCATCCCCAGGATCATTCGTCTGCAATTCTTTCAAATGTTTTATTGAATTATATAATTAATCGAAAACAGCAACCTTACGAGTGCGAACCCTCCTGTACGGAGCAAGAGGGAGTTTGTTTCAATTGAGCGGGAGCTCGAGAGTTTACAGTTGGTTGTCGACCAATATATACACTAACCTGGATTTCATAATTTAGCAAAAATGTGAACAAGTTTGGTGATCGTTTGATATGTAGCAGAAATAAAGTTTTCTGTTTTGATTTGTTTATTCAGTGTGTTATGATTTACTAAAAAGGAGTTCATGCCACACTGTGCAGATAGTAGCGTTGCTCTGAGATAATTTATGGCAGCTATCAACAGAAGAACCCATTGGTGGAGGTTTTCCGGCCGTAAGGTTTTCCTAGTTTTGTGAAGAGGATGTTATTAATAGTCATTTGTACTCCACTGTGTGCTCTAAGACATGCTTCTCCCAATGGTATTCTGGAAAATGGCTTTTATTCCACCCAAAAAGCACATTCACACACGCAATCAACGTGTTATTGTTAGTAAGCGACATCGGAATCAAAGCGAACGGTATGTAAGACACATACCCCCTCAACTCTTTTTCTAATTAATACATCACTAGCAAATCATTGGAGGAACCGAAATTAAAATTAATGGTAGATTGCAACGGAGTGACATAACGTATTGCTTCACTTTAATACAATTAGTGGTAATTTAGTTTATAAGTGCAGGTATCATACATAGAAACATGCTGCAAACCAATATAGGACAGTTCGAAGGGGGACCCAAAAGTAACGGGAATTTTTTAGCAGGGAGAGGAGACGGGAAAGGGGATCGGGTTCAATATTTTTTTTTAAAAGCTTAGCATTTCCTTCATCAGTATGCAAAGTTTGGTTGCTGTGAGTGCATCCGCTCGCCTTTGAGAATTTTTCCAGTGAAACAATTTTCTTTTTATCGGCGATAATGTGAGATGGCCAAGTGGATCTGAGGCCAACGTCGTTTTGGGTGCCTCCCAACTTCAACAACGGATGAAAATGTTCAAAAAATCAACAATCTTGTTAAGAATTTGATTGCTTAAAGGAAATATATAAGAAAGTCATGTACTGTTTAAAGCAACTATAAAGTGCAACTGTGTTGGATTAAATTTCTAATAGTGCAGCGTTAAAGTTGCAGGTGAGAGTGAAATAGTGGTGCTATATGAGTTATGTTTATTTTAACAGCAACGACAAAAAAAGTTGCTTCCAAGAATCATATTTATAAATTCCGCTCAAACTAGACTGAAACTGACGAAATGGTATTCAATTATCTATATTTAACGGACATGTTTTCAGTGACCATCCCGTGCCATATTTTTCTCCTTCCAGGTGGAGAATCCGTCGCCATGCCCCACCATTCCCTGTCTCTCTCATCTACCTTGGGCGTGTGGGACACGGCTTCTCCCCAGCATTTCACTTGTCGATGGCGCAAAGCGTTGTAACGGAGCATCTTCTATGGTGGAAATGCACAAGAGGGTGGAACGATAAAACTTTATCCATTATATACGGCTTGCAACAACGTCTGTTGGGGTGTGTGTTTGTACTACCGTAAAATGAATCGACTTCGAAGGAACGGGAACAAAGAAGAAACTAGCTGCAGGAAACCGGTTACGCAAACAGGACCTTTGATGCTAGTGGAGTGAAAAAGAGAAGAGAACATAAAATAAGAGAAATTAGAAAACCACATGTTCGAGGTCTTGGTCTGCGGTATTTATCCGGTTTGCAGACCCTCAATGCTTTCAACACCAGAAATTGCTGCTCCACAAAACTTCAAGAACATAGAAAAAATTTTAAGAAAAGGTTTTGAGATTCTAAGTATTTTCTATGGAAGTATTTTCTACCCGCACAGTTGTATGAAAACTGTTTATTTACGAGATAATTATCTAGGCAATGCTCGTCTCTCGTTCCTTTTCCATAATTTGTGTGTTTGGACTTGCAAACGACTTCTGAACAGAGGGGGGTTTTAGTTGAAGGTTCGAAAATCATGCACTACATTCACCATACATTTTTCCATTTTAAAGTTTGTAAAATTTCAATTAAAATTAAACCTAAAAAGTAATCAAATCTTGATTAAACTATTATTTACCTATATTTTATTACAATCAACTATTTTTTATTTAGCTTATTTCATGCAGAATCATAACTACTCATTATAAATAACTTTCCAAGAGACCCCGTTCTACAAATACTATTACTTTTAAATATCAACTAGTATGTTTTGTTAAATTTTGGATTTAATTTGTTTACACTCTGAACATTAAAATAGTAGTTTTTTTGTAATGTATAAAAAAGGGAAGGTAATATCTTAAGCATTTTTTCTATATTTTAAAATGAGCCAAACACTTCTCGTGCTAATTTATATAAGTCCTTTATTTTCAAACTATTCGTTACTTCTTTAATGAAATCGTTAAACTGATCACTTTGAAAACGTTAGGCAGCCAATCTTTTTATTGTCATTAGTTGCATCATTCTCACTATATCACATTCTTCATTTACTTTCATTCGTAAGTGAATAGACAAACTCGTCACGCTTTTGATAAGATACGCAACTTTATTGCAAAATAATTCCGTCATTAAAGTTTAAAAAAAACTAAAAATTTGAAACAATAGCTAAAACAGATAAAGATGGATTAAAAATAAATTGTGGCATCAAAAGAGAGACGGTAAACTGGAGAAGGAAGAATGTGTAAATACAATTTTTTTATCTCATGAAAATATTTCGTTCTTTCGAGCATTTCGGTGAAAATCCGTGATCGGTAAATTACGGTGGACACTCGCAGTATATGTGTAGTATGTTATCAAATTGACAATGGTGTGTATACACATATGTGTAGTATGTGATCAAATTGGCCATGCTAGTAATACCTGTCACTCACAGTTAGCTTCAAACACCATCGAGGAATGCTTTCGACCAAGTTGTTTGCTCGGGTGTCTACATTTGAGCGATTCTCGAATTTTTGTTTTTTTTCACCCCAATGCTCAAGAAGGTTTAAAAAGTGTCCAAGACATTAATGCAGGTATTGACACTTCGAAGAAAATTGGGTTATGATTCTTGTTTCCTGGATGACAGCTTTCTTTCAGTTTTTGTAACTTACTATTTTGATGTTAATTTATCTTTGTATAAAAGAAAGTTGTTTTGTATATTTGAAACTTCATTCTACTATGTGAACCCTGCCTACGAGCTGTAAAGTTATTCCTATACAACTTGTACATTCAAATTTCTCTCCATTCAGTAGCCTAAAGAGCGCAGACGAATTTATGATATAATTATTTACGAAACGCGATTGGGTGCTTGCAGAGATTATACTTAACCACATTAATTAGCCGCCTTGTAGAATTCAGCAGCCATAATAGTATTTATTGTTATTTCAGTAACTGCGAACTGGTGCAAATTTAGTGGCGATTAAGCTTATTTAGATTTATAATCATCGACTTTAATTAGTACCGATTAGCAAATACTCAAAACAGCAAATGAACAAATAAATTGAACGTAATGAGTACGTGCGCCATTGAAGAGGGTTTCATTTATAGACTTTTGTAGAATGATAGTCTCAATAAGCGCTTGGGTCTTTTCGACACACTAAACAGTATTTTACAGGCCCTCCATTAAGTGAATACTAATTACTTACCATCCAGTTGTTACCGTAATCTGCGTTGCTGTTGCAAGAAACGTCATACTATAACAATTGTCAAAAACTGAACCAAAAAACATGAAACTTACATAATCTGTTTTGGACCGTACATTTTTTATTTGATAACATTATCCAAGTCAGTTGTGAAGTAAAGTATCAAAGAAAACATTTCTTTTTTCATAGTTCAAGCGTTTGTAATCCTCCTTCATTTCCTACCGCCAGCTATTAAAACTCCCCTACTTATAGTGCTACGGCATATTCCAACACCAGCGGGTATACACCACGCTTCTCGCATAACTGCGAACTCCAACCGGAATCAAGCAGAATCGTGTGGCTCGCAGCCAATATTAACTTTCCGTTCTCTCTGTTTGCACGGTCGCCACTGGTGTGTTGAAGGCAATTTGCTGAATTCTCAACATAAAAACATCACCCGGGGTGGGCTTTCGTAAATTGCAAACGCCATGCTGTGTCTTCCAGCACTGAACACCAAGTCTTCCACGAATTGCGCGACGTTGTTGGAGGTATCATTTTAAACCTCCCATCGCGTTGTCGAGTAGCACGTTTCTTTCCGCCCGCAATATAAAGTATCGAAGAAATCGTAATTCGTCGTGCATGGCAGTGTCTGTACTTGTGGCCGTGTGTTTACGCGAGGTTGAACCCGACAGGATGCCTTCCTGGTTTCCTTTCGCATACAAGTATATTTTTAGTAGACTTTTAAATGATTTGTTGCTTTTTTAAAATGGACGCTAAAAGAATTAGATGTTTATAACTCTCGCGTGCCAACTCAATGCTACAAAGTAAAAATATATGACGTTATTCAGCTTTAATTCAAAATTTAATTCAAAATAATTCCCTTAAACAGTATGGGTTTGGAATGACTACATTGCCAACTGCTGACAGACAAAATCAATCATTACAAATCCTACTTCCTCTTCAAACTGTTACGGCTACGTCTGATAGCAATAGTAGTCATAATTTGCAGAAAATATGTCAACAAAAGCTTGCTGCTTGCAGGTAACGGCAACTGGGATCGTAAACCAGTAGTTGAACACATTGCTCGACCATATTGTTTGCAAAAACCGGCAGTAGGGACGGAAATCATGTGGTAAAACCCGATAACGAACATTCTCCAAATAAGCCATCCCAAGCGATGATTACACGGTAGTTTATGGGAAGGAATTAACGGACCCACTGATCTATTGTCGTCGTAGAAAATCGGCCCATGAGTGTCGGGGCTCACCACCTCGACGGCGTGGGTTCGAATCCCAACCGAGACCGGACTCTCCCCTGTACGAGAGGACTGACTATTCACGTACAACAGGGAAACAAGTCTCGTAAGCCCTTAACGGGCAGGTATGACCAAGAGGTCGTTACGCCAAGAAGAAGAAGAAGAAGAAGAAGATCTATCGTGGAAACGAAAGCCTTTTGGCTGATGCTTAAGTCCAGAGCCAGGGCGTGTATCAGTTCAAGTGGTTATCAAAAAACCATCATCACAGGTCGGAAATTGAAGCAAATGAACGGAAGAAGAAACGCTTATTCCGCCGTTAATCAATGGGTATGCTTTCTCTCTGAAACAACGAATGAATGGGAAAAGCAGCAGATGGGATGCATGTGAGAAGAGGAAAAAGGAGGAAAATGAGAAAGCATGCACTTATTACAGACGTTATAAATGTTGTTCGAAATACTTTAGTTACAATCAAATGGTAATTTTGAAAAGGTTTGAGCATGTCGTAATGCTAAAGCCTCGGTCCTGGAAAGGCCTTAATAATGAGCTGCGCAAATACTAGCTTTAAATTTTGAGTGTAAAGTTTTGATTTGTGAGTGAACACTCCGTAAATTATCATTTTTACGAAGCGAGAAGCATTTTTATTCCTGGAATTTCATTATGAGTACATCGATAAACTAAGATTTAGCTGTATTAGATAGATACATTAAGTGATCTTTAACTCATATCATTGACACATCACTAAAATTAAAATCGTATGATGACAGATTCGGCGCTTGTTATTTCATTTCTTCTAACCTTAGCCAGCATCAGTGCTCCACACCTTTTACCAACGTTTACTTACATTTTCACACTTAATAAGTGTACAAATGATCATAATATAGCTCAATTTCTTGTACAATTAGGTATATAACTGCTTCAGTAATAAGCTATCCTGTCGTTTTCCTGCTTTGTGCCGATTAAAGATTGATAAAAAAGACAGTAAGCTTTCCACGATCGCTTTGAGTATGAAAAGTTAGTCGAGCGTGTAATAAATTTGCCTAGAGTAAGGGGTAGTTCCCCAATTTGGTCGTTTGAATGTATAGCAAGCTTAACACTGATATCAAATGATAGCCGTTCCTTTCTTTACTGAAGCACAACTTCACACAAAAGTGCGGGTGCTTGTCAGCTGTTGTTATGCAACAAGTTGCGTTGAATTTACAAGAGATATATAAAAACTTGTGCAAATCATAAGATAGCTAAGTACGTCGTTTAAAGTTGAACATTTTGGGAAATTCGTCACCATTACGATGGCATTAGTCTAAAACCATGGGTTGGGTTTGCGAGAGGCCCAAAGTCCGGGGGAGCTATTTGTACCCAGTTGTTTGTGTATACGCTTTCTATCTTCATAAATTTGACTCACATCTCTCGAATCTTGTGATGTGGAACCAGTCAACAAAAAAAACTGTGTCAAGTGGATATCGGCCACAGGTGGGCTGAAAGTCCCTCAAATTTATCAAAATTCCACAATGTGTACTTTTCTGGGACGACGAATTCTCCTTTGGGCTGGGATAGATAATGACACCGTTTCACATGCTTGGGAGCTGGAATTTCATTTATGTATCCCATTAAACTTAATGTAATTACGGCGATAATTGATGTAACGCAAAGTTTTCGTCAATTGCTCCGGAGGAATGTGCCGTACATTAGCACCTGATGTGTTGCCATTTACGAGAATTAACAAACTTTTCATGATGTAAGAGTGTTAACATGAGTTCAAAGAAGGATCTTGTGAGTAGAGTAAGAAGAAAGGTTGGCACCCGTAAAACGTTCTTACTTTTACCTAATCGTTAAAACCAAACCACTACTAAGCGAAATTCAATTAGGGAATGATTTTAAATACTTCAAAAATTTTAGTTAGTACTATTACTACCTGTTTTTTAGAGATAAATAATGTTTTTATCACGCAAAGACGAATAATTTATAAAACTTCTTCTTCTTCTTCTTCTTCTTCTTCTTCTTGGCGTAACGACCTTGTTGGTCATGCTTGCCCCGTTAAGGGCTTACGAGACTTTTTATCCTATGTGTACGTGGTCTCGGTTGGGATTCAAACCCACGGCGTCGAGGTGGTGAGCCTCTGCGCTCATGGGCCGATTTTCTAACCGGCGCTACCGCTCGGCTGTCGCGGACCCCGACATATAAAACTATCTTATGTTAATGCCTCAAGCTATGACAACTGTGGATTTTTTTGTTGTGGTTGTTGTGCTCAATTTGTTGTACAAAACTATTCTTTTATTTTAATTTGAGGTATATCATACAACAAACAAATTAAATGAAATGAAATGAAACAATCAAAAATCTTAATTTCTTTGCAATACCAATAATAACTAAAAGGGAACCTTGGAAACAGGTCGTTGTTCTACACATACCTGCTGTATACTTAGTTGTAAGAAATTTCAATAAAGCGATCAAATCGCAAATATATAAGAATTGCGCACTCTCCGAAGAAAGTTACTGTGGCTGAAACACGGTATATTACAGATACCCGGTGGGTGTGCGATGTTTAAGTGCGATCAAACTAATACGCAATGCTAAATAAAGGGCATATCCGTGAAGAACATCAGTCAGACATTTCGTTTGATCAACACATTACATACTTTAGATAGAATATAGTGTGAAGCGTTAAATGTAATCTTCATTTGCTCGATTGTAATGGAATAATTTAATTGAGGATAGAGGACGCAAACAATGAAAAAAAAAAACCAATACTAGACTTAGCCTCAAACAAACCAAAACTTAACGACCGAATCGACATGAAGTTCCGGGATGGATTTAGGTCAGGTCGGAGGTAACGCCACCCATGACCCTGGCAATGGTAATTTTATTCTAACAGTTTCTTGTGTCTGGCTGCTTTGGGTCAGAAGAGACGCTTTCATCTGAAACATAAATTATTCATGAGCACTGGGTGCACGTTGGATGGAGTTGAATTTTCTAAATGATTTATCACCATTTTTTACCCGTTGACTTCTGAAGCGGCGTGCTGTTAGTTTTATGCGGCAGCAGAAACCTTTTTTTGGTGCTCTCCATCGAGCCTGGGGTACGATTAAACGAACTGATCACTCAATTTCCGCCACTGTGGTGATTGTGTTCGTGTTTTTATCGTGCTACCAATTTATTCGCTTCCGGGGGACTTTTATTTTCTCTTAGTTTGTTCGAACAGTTTTCGCTCGCTTTATAAGAATTTTCGATGGCCCAAGGTTGTTCACTAGTTCTAACTCTATCTGCAATGAGAAATGTATATGTGGCAAGTTTTATTTCCCTCTAAAAACTACGGAATACAGCTATACTTAAAAGAATTTAATGTGATTGCTTTGAGTTATTTCACAATCATCAATGGTTTTTGCACAAAAAAATGTTATGAACTTTTGTTACTTAGCGTAACGACCGTCTTGCCTGTCCCATTGGGGGCTTACTAGTGTAATTACCTTTGCGTACGTTAATAATCAGACCTCTCGTACAGGGGAGGATCCGGTCTAGGTTGGGATTAGAACCCACGCCGTCAAAGTGATGGCGCTTTTGGGCCGATTTTTCCAACTGGCGTAACGGCTCAGCTGCCGCGGACTCTGCGAAGAGTTTGCAATTGGCTTATGAATTTTACAGTACTGTGATGAATTTGTATTTACTTAAAACCAACAAACAAATCTCAATCTATTCTCGGCATAAACATGTTGTTTCAAAAGGTATTACGATAGAAATAAAAACAGTGGCACGACATCCCCAAGTAGGACAAGGCCTCTCTCCGAAGAGAGTTTTCGGTGACCGAAAGACGGTATATTATAGATTGGTAGTCAGCCGTTCGTAATACCGGGGTGTGCCAGTCTCGAGATTCGATCATACACGTGTGGCGTGGGGTTTCCTCGCGCTACCGCTGCGCCATGGGCACCCCCAACGATAGAAATACTTAATAAATTAACTTAACACCTTCACAGTTTCATTGTTTTTTTAAAGATTTTTAGGGATTTAGATCAATAATGTGTTAAATTTTGTTCAATTTCATCGATAAGTATCCCATAATTGAGTTAAAATATGCAAACATGTAATGACATGTTTTTGTAGCAGGTGCACTTAGTATCAACGTCGCAAAACGAAAAAAGAATCAAAAAAGGCGACGAAAGCCAGGCTCGGGCAAAACTGTGAAGGGGTTAAATTCATATAGCAACTCTAGTGTTCACGTACTAATGATAATTTATTTTATATTTTATGATCAGTTATCTGGAAGCAGAATAACACCGAAAGGTCAACTTAAGTAGTGCAACATAAAACGCCTGAAAATGTTTTACTTCTGTTCGGTGCATGGTAGCGTTTCCCCGTAAAGGAACGAAAATTAAATTTTTCAAACGAAAATTCGGTTTTCAAAGTATATGAAGCAGAAAATAGTGCCATTGGGCGTCCGTAGTGATTCTCATACGAGGAAAAAATGTGCAATACCCTACTATTCATTCTATGCCCACAGGACAAACGGTTATTGATTTCGATACTTTCACTGCCAAAAGTTTACCGTCTAATGCATGGTTTATGGATGCGTTAAATTGAATTGTCCCCGTATATGTGTATGCTCAGCTTTCTCAGTAAGGTCAATCGCTTCCAAATATCGATTTGCAACACAAGGATAATGGAGCAATGATTGAGTTATTTTTACCATCATTGAGAGATTCATTTATTTTGCTCTGGTTTCGACAACCTTCCGAGAAAGTCAATAAACTTGCTCAGACGAAACCTTCCTTGTCGACGAAAGTAAGGTTAGTTTTTGCCTTGGACTAAAGCCGGTTAGATCGACTATGCTTTTGATCTGCAAGAGGCGAAACGGCCTACCGGAGCTTGGGAAACGTTCACACAAACCAGTAGTAATCATTTGTTTTAATTCTTCCGTACATTTAATTACGGCGTGTTTTGCTTATCCTCTTGTAGGTGATCTAAAGCAAAAAAAGAAGTGATTGCTCTCCGTCTTCTATTTTCGGTGTTTAATACACAAACCTTTTCAATTCTCATCAAACATCATAATCATATGAATTGTTTGATTTAAAAAATTACAGAGTTTAAAATAATTTCTAGATGTGTAGTAATAAGAGACAAGCGATGAATGGATTCCATCGGCGAGCCATCTCGAAAAGAAAGAAAGTACAGGGATTTCGAAAGCCGTAGTAAACATGTGCAATGGGTGCTAAATTGCTTTTTGGAAAATAATAATGAGTTACTTTGTACCAACATAATTTGTGAGATGGTTTGTGATGTGTGGCTTCATTTCATTAGCGTTACCAACGTTTTGTTACTATTTGCAGACAAATCGACAGCTAGCGCAATACAAACAATGAATTTCTTGTGTGTGCCGCAAACTTTTTAAATTCAATTTTCTATCCCCAAGTCTGAAAAACAGAAGCAACCAGCAATCAGTTTCTATGTTGTACCAAATCCTGACCATTCTGACTATGGAAAATATGACTCGGAACGAGTCGCACTTCCCCAATCCAGCGATTGCTTCGCTCACGCCAATATTGTCTGGGTGAAGTCACGACAAGAGAAAGGGGGAAAAGGGACAAGAGAAAATTGAATTAACTTTAGACGATTTCCATCAAAATAGGTTTTTTGCTTGTGATCAAGCGGACTCGGGTAAATTGAGAGTGAAATTATAAAATCTTAACGAAAACAGAAGGAAAAAGAAAAGTATGCTCGAGCCTGCTTCCAGTAAATTTATATATTGATGTTTGGATTAGTGCGACACAAATATTCTGCAAAAAAGTTTGAAATCGGAGCTGTCATTAGCTCCGTCGAACCATTTTGGACCAGATTTAACCAATCTTTTATAGTCTTTTGTTTAGAAAATTTGGTTACTTTGTTGATAGCTATAATTAGATATTGTATCATCTGTGGATAGTTGTATGCATAAATTATTGTTATTTAGCTCTGCTAAAACCATGACATAACTAATTTTTTTTTTGCATTCTAGCTGTCAGCTTATTCTATTTTGTATTTATTTTTAAAAATTGTGCTTCATATCAACAATAATTTGTATAAAAAAAACTTTCTGAATAACATTTCTTAGCATCTAATCGTTTAAATAGTCCCATAAATAAACAAATTAACACAAATGTCAGCTATTTATTAATGTAGAAAAGTAATAAATACTGAATTCGACAAAACTATCTCAATTGATCAACCACAAATATACCATACTTTTGCCACAGCAGATTCAGCGAAACAGCAGTTGATATATATTTTCCCGTTTTATGAGTGGAATAAAACATTTCTAATCACGCGTTTTCCAGGCTGGTGTTGAAAAGCGAACCACAGTTTTTGGCTACCCTTAATGACGAGCAGTTTCCATTGTCGCTTTGTGCCGCGAGGGGCGAGCAAACACAGCGCACCAGTGCGGAAAACCATCTAAATTCAATTACAAATGGGAATTTAATTGATAATCATTATTTCTTTGGCCACTCTAAACAAACTGTGTGTTCCCCATGGAAACAGCATCGTTAGTCATAGGGGTTTCAATTTCTAGCGGAAATTTATTGTCGGTCTAGTTATCGATTTGTTTAGGACTTTTAAACGTTTGTTTCTTGTTTTCCTTTCCGACACATTAGTTATACTTCATCGGCATCAGAAAATTCATGTTGCAATTCATGTTGCCTATACATTAATAACAAAAAGAAGATCACATCAAAAAATTCAAAGGAAGGCTCAATACTCACAATAAAAACCTTTTGCCCAATGTTTTAAATAAGAGAATAAAATCACTATAAAATTATACTGAACTTTTGAATTAACAAAAAACGGTGATCAGTATGTCGTAGTTTAAGTTGCATTCCTTATAGATATCTTTTCGTGCGGTACGGGTGATTGTGGAAACGGAGACGTCATCGGTATGGTTTTGCTGCAAAGAAATTCATAAAATGTTTTATGTTGCCACTGGCTGGTTATGTTAGTCCCAAAACAGAGATCGGCAATAAAACAAAGCACTTCACCATTCAACAGAAAATATACAAAATCCGATTGTCCTCGGATGGGAAATATCCCATATGTTGTTGATGGTTGCCGTGAATTGAAAGGGTACGGTAGAAGAAAACAGAAATATTGTTAATTACTTTGAAGGTTCAATATTTTTTAAGCATAAACGAATGATTTCAAAGATTAATGAAATAATCACTACTATTGCGCATTTCTCATCGATACTAAATTGACGAAATGGTTTTTTTTATTTTTCACTCGCTTTCTTTCGTTTGTTTTTTGAAACACTGTGTTTGGCATCTTATGTAAAAAATTGCTATTAGACAAACTATGCCCATAGGTAGTTTAAAATCGTATAGGAATTTAAAAATTTCATTTCAATTTACTAAGTTGAATCATAATGCTTGTTATTTCAGATTGGACTCGAATAGTTCTCGTTTTATGTTAAGCTTTAATGTTATATTCTATAATTTGTTCATGCGAAACAAAATTGAAACGAAAGAGTTTACCAATACTAAGCTAGTATTTGAATCCAGTTTTTTATGTAATTAAAGTATTAATTCCTTAACATTTCATTAAAAGGACTTCATACACTGCTCAAAATAAAATGAACAACACATTGTAAACACCACCAATTGTAATGAAAACTACAGATCGACAAATGAACACCACTTCTGTGACCGAGTGAGATGGATGCTCCAAACAATTCAAATTTTTAATTACATAGGTAATGATGGCCCAAATTAAAGATCTTTATCAGTACATGAACAAGGAGTATGCTTTCCTTTGATGTAATTCTCCATTTTCACTTTCTAGAGGAACTGGTTTGAGAAGAAACACCCATTGATTGTTATTATTTTGTACACACCGTTACGACTAAAAAAGCTTGCTTTTCAACATCTAAACAGGCACATCAAGCTAACCAAATTTCAAATACGTCCAGGACCACCGTCGCACTTTATTCTAGGAAAACTGAAAGTATTCATGTTAGATAATGGTTCATTTTCAATTTATTCATTCATTGAAGCTTTAGCATAGTTTATGAAGTTAGTTTGCATAACATTGCTTTGTTTGGATTCAATCGAAGGGGGTGAAATAAGGTTAGGTCAAAATTCTAAAACAGAATATTAGTATTGATACAATAAACAACAACCTAAAGCTAACTTTTACCAAACGAGACCTTTAAAGCAATAAAGCAATCGCATTGGTTGTTTATGAACTCTTGTTTTGATCGAAAGATTTGTGATGTAAGTATACTGTTTTTTGAATAGCTTGGCAAGTTTGACATTTTATTTCAAATTTTATGAAAAAGTTTGAAAATCTTACGAATGTTAAAAATTATATTCCTTAGAAAATTGTTGCTAAAACACCACATACGTTATCTCTGGAATTATATCATCACATGTATAGTTTTGATTTATTTAGCAATGATCATGTTTTTTTTGCTTTTCTTGTTGAACGCCTTCATTTAACCCGTTACTCAATGTTCAACGTGAGATATCTTATGTATACCATCTTGCTTAAATATTAATTTTAATGTTGCAAATGCAAAAATGATATGAATGAATAATGAATGAAAACTTAATAGAAAGTTGTACCTAATGTCATCAAACAAAAAATTAAAAGAGAGAAAAGACCGGATGCAGCTCACTAGAGGTTGTTGTTGATATATTTTTAAGAGAATAGTATTGAGCATGGTCATGGTTTTCTCCCGCCAAGTTGGAGCAGCTGATACAAGGAACACTATGGAATTGGAACAAACAATCCAAAAACAGTCTTTTTTAAATTGTTTATCTTACCAATTCCCCTTCCTTATCTGAAATTAATACTATTTTAATGTATCGGTAATAACGTTTATTTCATCTATTTTGGAAAAACTATACAGCAAAGAAATTTTCCTTTCTTTGGAGTTAAGTCAATTTTGCAGTTGTTTTCTAAAACTAGCAGTACTATAGTTTTAGAAAACAACTGCAAAATTGACTTAACTCCAAAGAAAGGAAAATTTTAAAAAGAAAAACGTTTAAGCAAAAACAATCATATTCATCATCTTACACAATATGACAACGATCTTACACAATATGACAACAAATCCTTTTTCAACCTCATGTTTTCGGCCATTGAGTTGGGCAACTTTTTTTTTAGGTTGTAGTTGCAGAACGTTTATTATTCCATTCTATTTTACATACGTAATCCATGTTGCTTTAATCATACCCATATTATGCACTGCTGGAAAGATATATCGCAAGGTAATTTTCACATTTATGTATGCTTATGTTAATTCATGAAAACTACGCGTTAATAATTTCATATTAATGCGTTTATAAATAAAAAATCATTTCATACAACATTTTTGAGGAAATGGCTAAAACAAATAGGTACGAAACATAGTGATTTAAATTCTATTCCTGTACAAAACAAGCGGCTGATCTTTGCAATACCTCGTTTTAAGCGGTAGTATGTTTACAGCATGGTTTAATATGTTTCCCATTTTTATTCTAAAGCGAACATCTCTATAGCAAAATTATACAGCCCAATTAAAAGAAACAATATACAAAAGAAAGTTATCGAAGCCGGTATCTTAAGCTTAGAACTTTATTAGATAAAAAAAAAATTTCAATCCTGACACAAAAGGTAAACCCGTTTAGGTGCTTCTTCAAAGCCAATAGATTTGCATGCTGGACAACGCTTTGAGATTTGCATACCACACTAAAGAGTTGTTTCAGACTTCAAGAATGAATACTCACTTCCCTTGCAAATTCCGGCACAACCAATATCTTCCACTTCCAAAACTCAGCAGAAGGGTTTTTACCCATCTAGTCAGAAATTGTAATCTCGCGGAAAAGGATGCAAGGGAACGTAGCCATCGTTCTGTAGACTGTGACTAGTCTTTTCTGATATTGTATCGTTTTTCCAGTCCTTTGCAAAAGGCCTTTTAACCCGAATCCTACGATATTGAATTTCAAATCAGAATAATTTACTCCTTTGGGCCGACGAAAAGTAGAGTATATGTTTCTAAAATACTTTCCCTATACAAGTAATTCATGCTAAAGTTATATAAGGAACATTGTTAAAGCAACCCGTCAGTCTTTTATTTTAGTATAGGTATATCTTGTTGGTATATCAACATCAAGTCACGTCTAGCAGCTCTTCCAAAAATATTTTTGCTGATCAATTAGCATAGTGCATTAAACTTTACACAACGGATCGTTGTAAAACCAATAATTAACCCAGCTGTAATAAACGTGGTTCACCTTTAGAGTTGTGTGTAGCATGGGCTTAAATCTTTTCATATGATAATGTCCAACATCAGGTTTTAAACATATTCTTTCTATGAATTACTAGTAAAATATAATATATTATCGTACATGTAGTATTTTAAATTGTCTTATTTTGAGGATTTTCCCTAATGCAGCGTAACATTATTTGAGGCGCACCCATATCATGTTTCTCGTTTGCAAATCGAGTGAAACCATCCGGAAAATACACTCTGTACGATTGGCCACACATCAACCTACCGATAATGTAACACAAATGTGCAACAAAGTGCACTCACTGGCATTAGAGGCTGCTCTCGTGGCCCGGGTACCATTTGCTGATTAAATCCGCTACCATGTGTTGTTTTTCTACTGAGCCGCTTAAGGATACCATTAGCAAATCAGAGACCCCGTTCTAACCGCTTTTTGAATTCGGTAGTACATTTCGGGATAAAATGTTGGATACGCATAGCTTGGGCTACGCATCGTGTCGGTATTATGAGCACATTCAACCAAAACTTTCCCCAGCGAACTTCAACCAGTTTGATGATTTTATCATTTTACTTTTTTTCAGCTTCAGTAGGAATACAGAATCATGGAGTATTCTATTTTTCAATTAATTGAACTAATAATCTCTATCTTCCATAGATTATGGGGCAGTAATTACTTTGCTTCCAAGCAAGGATAAAAGGATGGTACAAATAAATGCATGAAAGATTAGTCAAAAATGTCATACACTAAAGCAGGATGCGTGCATGCTAAATGCATTTTTAGTGTTTTCTGCAGTTGTATGTTTCATTTTGCGTTTCACAAAATGTGCGAAGTAGACAAAGTACTCGAACTTGTTTGTTAATTCAAATTTCATCGTACACATTTGATGCTTATTTAAACCACGCAAAACTTCAGACACATTTAAACTGATGAATTATGATACTATTATGTTATGTTTTGTTTTCTCTTTCATGTGACCTACTAACAATCTCAGCTCTTCTAGATTAAAGTGTACTCATAATTAATGAACCAGAACACATTTACAGGCTGGCCCCGGTTTTCGTCAGCCTCGGTTTTCGTCGTTTGACAAACCGTTCGAATCTGGTTCATAGTAGCGTGCTTTGTTCTTTACTCATATGATTTAATGCGTTTTGTATGACAGAAGATCCGAACATGGACTCATAAACAAGTGGTACAAGTTTTCTGCTTCAGACTACTTTGCTCAATCAAAAATATCTTCCAATTGAAGCACTGAATGTTTTATTGTAAACCTACACGGCATGGAAACCAAAGAAGTAAAACGGAATATAAAACGGTTGATGGTCATTGATTTGATGATTAAATACACTAACTTTGTTATAGTTTCAAGAACACCTTCATATCAACCACTACAAATTCAGACGATAATAATGATCACATCCAACGTTTGTTTTGTGTCAGTCAAGTCTTGAGTAGGTATAATAAACGTAAGAACTGTAGTCCGCTAGCCCCGGTTTTCGTCGCTGTCAAAGTCCCGTTTGGTGACCTAAACCGGGGCCAGCCTGTATAGAGTGCATGATCAATTGATGAGAGTAGCCTTGCAAGGTTCTGCATACTTTGTGATATAAACAACATCAGCTTATAACCATGAAAGGATGACACTTCATAGTAGGTCAAAAAAGAGGCTTCATGAGATGATATATAAACTTCGAGAGCGTGTCATTATGATACTTGATGATGCCATGTCCTGAAAAGTCCTTTGAAGTTGACCAATATTCGGTAGTTGTTTATACATTCTACGGATTTAAAAGCCTTCTTTTACGGCAAATGTTCATAGGCTTACAACGCTTATCCTTAACGGGGTGACAGCTTCAAATTATGGGCTTTCTAGCCAGAAGATGCACTCTGCTATCGTTGAAATGGGCAAGCTGGATGCGGCAGACCTAAGAGAAACAGCACATAATAACCAACGAAGCTGTTTGTGCAAAACAAGAAAAATATATCTGTTTCTAACGAGGCTCTTGGGACCAATTACATCACCGTTGGCTGGTGAAGATTTTGACAGTTGAATCAATGTATTTTATGATCCTCATCCAACTAAACGGCTCTAACACGAAAGTATGATAGCTTTACTCCACTCAAACACTAGATACTTGAAACATTGGGCACGTTTCAAGCGCAGGGCAGTTAGCTGCAATTATCGATCGACGGTCGGGGATACAATAAAGTGCTTTTACGCAACTGGGTCAGGAAGTAAAAAACTCTCTTTATTTTTTGTATCATTATTTCCTAACTTTCTTTTAAAAACGGTGACTGAAGTCTACGCAGTTGTTTGTTATTTTGTCATGTTGTTATTAAAAAATAAATAATTTTTTAAAAAACCCGCTAACATTTCGAAAACTTTGTGCTAGTCCCTACTAAAATTACAATTGGATTTTGTACGATACGAACTTACATGCATTTGTATTCCAGGACTGTACTGATATAAAAAGGCAAAAAGCCTCAATAAAATGAATTTAAATGCAACTTTTTCCTGCAAAAAATGTATTGCAATTCGTTTTACAAGACCTAGCATTGGCATTGACTGAACATGAAAATTAATTCTGCGACTCACGTGTAATCAACTCACGTTGTATTGTTGAAAAGTTGAGCTTTTTCTGGTTTTAGATTGTTTTAGATGAACAATGATCAATGAAAAACATTATGATAAATTGGTGAAAAAATACCAATTGCACAACGATGAAACATTGTTGAAGAGTGTGATTGTTCGTGCATAGCAGACCAGATTGAATTTCTGTTCTCTAGAATCTCAGAAAGTTGAATAAATATGATCTAATATATGAAAAAATAAATATGAAAGCAAAAAACAGAAAACTTACCAAAGTTTCGTTTTTAGTAATCGAATTATATCGTGTAATAACAAAAACGTAAGCTCGGAAAGCTCTCGAGACAGGTGAAAGGACTTAGATACATGGAAGCAAATTATTTTAAATCCACGTTGGCAGCTTTAGGGAAGTGCTGCTTTATGAAAAAACTGCTGTTCCATTATGAATAGCATATCAACTATATGGGATAATATGATTCATGGCAAATTTGTTTCAATATGATGAGATATTATTCACTAAATATTGCATTAAACTTAATTTAGCTTAAGCGTTTTGAGCGTTTTTGACGCGTTTTTTGCTCATAGCGTTTTTTTCGACTGGCCTGACAGCCCTCGAAACCAACACGCATACACATACGCATACGCATTGAGAACGCTCTTTGACCGAAACGTACACGGCGCAAGTTTCTGACCGGAAGCACACGAAAGTACCGTGAATAATCACTTTCAAATTCACCTTTAACATTGATTTCACTAAAAACTTAAACAAACAAATCCTCCAAACGCACGGAAGAACATGTTGGAACTGCTGGTGAATTTGACAGCTTGCTTGGTGTTGCAACTCTTGCAACCTCTTGTGCAGATTTCGGATACAGCCGTTGCCACCTATGTTCAGCTCTAACCCACCGATAATTGAAATAGCTCGTCAACTGTTGTCTCTAAAGCAACTGGTATTGAAATAGCTCATTGACAGTTGCCTCTAACGCATCTCATTTTGTCTCTAACTCATCTGACTATGTCTCTAACGCGGGCAACCCTCTCAAGCCGAAAAATAAGGAAAAACCAAAGTAATTGTGGTTATGATACATTGTAAGACTCCAAGAACAATAAACATTATTATTTTGGTATACTTCAAAGCTATTCTTATGTATTTTTGAACAATTTTGCGTTTAATTTTTATACGTGCCTGCATACGTATCAACTATGCATTGTGGTGTTCAACCCGGTGGCATAAACGCACTATCTTAACTGTCAAGTGACATACATTAATCCAAGCAAGTACGTTTATGCCGCCAAGTTGAACACCGCAATGCAGGCTTCTTAGTTGATACGTATGCAGGCACGTATAAAAATTAAACGCAAAATTATTTAAAAATACATAAAAATAGCTTTAAAGTATACCAAAATAATAATGTTTATTGTTCTTGGAGTCTTAAAATGTATCATAACCACAATTACTTTGGTTTTTCCTTATTTTTATCCTTGCCTGCGTTAGACGCATAGTCAGATGAGTTAAGCTGGCTGTAGACGTCACATATTAATCTGTGCAGATCTTTGACGTCTACAGATTTCCTTTGTTCTTTCGTACCCATCGTCTGTCAAACATCCCTCCAGATATCCCGAATATCTCAAGGGATGTTGGAAATAGCTAAGGAAAGGCTGTAGACGTCAAACATCTGTGCAGATTAATATGTAACGTCTACGGCTTGCTTTAGAGACAAAATGAGATGCGTTAGAGACAACTGTCAGTGAGCCATTTCAATACCAGTTGCTTTAGAGAAAACAGTTGATGAGCTATTTCAAAATAACGTGCGTTAGAGACAAAATCACCCGCTTTCGAGGCAAAGTTGGCTGGCAACGGCTGTAAAAAGACTTCAACAAATCAAGCGATTTCTTATAACTCGCAAAATTGCGGGCGGGAGGAGTTAAAAAAACTTTCGCTTTATTTTTATCCTTTCTTAGCCAAGAGAGAAGCCCTCTTCCCTCTTGGCTCCTATTTATGTTATTTCTCCTCAGGTTCTCATCCGCCCGACCGACGATCGCACGCCGATCGCGGTCATTCCTCCCTATCAGCTGACCGGGCTAAGGTGACCCGGCGATCTTTTTTATGCCCGACAAGTAGCTTGCAAGTTGTAAACAAAAAAATTTGGATGGTACCAACCAAATTTGAACGCAACGGTTTGCAACACTGTTCTGTATTGTACTGTAGGGTAACTGAAGCCAGTTTCATCGCGATCAATATTTTCAAGAAACTGCCATGAGAAGGTAGGTAGGGGTATGATTAAGGTATGTAAAATGTTGCAAAGTAACTTAATTTCAAATTTGTTTTTGGTATTAAAACATATAACGATTGATTTTATTGCACCTTTAGTGTTGAAAAAATGTGTTGTTTATGTAAACTAAAAACTGAAGAAGTATGTTTGCTCTATTTTTATTCAATGAACTTGTAGTCACCCTTTTATCATCGGAAAATAATAGATACGTCAGCTGTAACAACCTTGGTTATTTCATGTAAATAACCTTTTTCAAGCAAGGCTCAAGGTATATATAGTAAAAATTATTATATTATATAAAATGTATTATAAAATCAATCATTTTTGTGATCAAAAAGTTCAGGTTTACCTGTGTTCCACCTTAAGTATTGAAACAATTGTTTTCACAATACAAAATTGTAGCAGCATGGTTACCATATTTTAGTACGAGGCATGAGCTCGTATAATGAGCATGTAACGATCCTTTTACTTGAGGAACAGATACGCAAACTGTCCTTATTTTGGTTACTGATTGTCAATAACTTTTTTCAAGCAATGGGCAATGTTTATACATAAATAGAGAAAGACAATTGCACAGAGCAGGGGAAGCAAAAACGGGGAAGAGAGAGATAAAGAGAAACAAATCAGAAAAAGGAAATGACGTATATACATAGAGAGAGTAAGCGAAGGGAGGGGGGGGGGGGAGGGGAAGAGCATATCCGACTAACTCTACATTCATGAGAGAGGGAGTGGGAACATCCACGTGCGCATTGGAAATTTTGTAGCAAAGTGGTCAGTTTATTGCAACGAGCATCTCAATATTTGCGCGGATCCTCCACTACAAGAAAACAAAAGAATAACGCGAGAAGTAGCGATTGCTATCCGTGGCAGAGTGTACGGACGACCGATCAGCGACTTCAGTTGTGCGGGCAGGTATGTTTACCTTCCGCAAAACGAACAAGGCAAAGGATGGGGGATACATCCTTCTAAGAAACACAGGTGTCGGATAGCAAGCGTCAGAGTGTTCCGGCCTTCGAGCTGATACTGCGACTATGACGAATCGTCACATATCCAGAAGGATCTTCCACTACAAGCAGAGAACGAAGCATGCGGGACGTGAGGAATAGTTTGCGGCAAAATATGCAGCGAATGTGATACGGATAGTATGGAGAGACACGGAAGCATTCATTTTTCTGTAAACTCAAGTGGCGAGGAATTAATGCAGTGCTCTCCTTTTCTCTGAATTTTTTTCTCTTTTGGGAGAGGATTGTGCTGACTCTCCAATTCAATGCACAAATTGCATCGCAATCATGTGGATTATCATGCGTAGCTAGCGTTAAAACCCTGCAGTACCCCGGAAGTATTCTGTAATCTGGTACAATAAGTTGTAACTTGGCTCAGGCTCTTAGAACGTCCTGCTGAACCAAGCGAGATGTTTGGTAGTCGTGATTGCATGAACAACATTCGGTGAAATAACGGGTCTTTTGCATTTACGTCAACGTGGATTTCATCTAAAGAGACACATCCTGGCGCGAATTTTTGATCCCGCAATTCGAATTTGTATTTTTACCCGCTTACTGCTGTCGGACAATTGCAGGCAAAATAAACCTTCTTCATAAAGATCTAGAAAGTGTAACGTGGACGACATGGGACCTTCCATGGGGCGGTAGGAGAGCCAGGGGTTACCGACGGGCCAGGTACCTGGCCTCAAAAGAACTTTTTTTTTTTATGTTGTCGTGCCCCTAGTCGGATGCACTTATTAACACGGTAAGCGCTATGCGTCAATTGCAGTACTTTCCGTTCTGCGATTCATCCTCATCGATCCTACGGGACCGACGAAGCGCTTAACGTGTTAAACCCAATAATATTGCATGTCCTTTTGAATCCTGCTTTGTACGATGCAACTGCAACTTTCCTTCGAAATTGATGAAATATGCTCTCATTTTCATTTTATTTCAAAACCAAAATCATCAGCATCCTTCTGCATGTTCACTTTAACACCAAATTTAACTGATGGAAATCTAACTAAACTAGCTGTCGGCTGCGGTGTCGACTGTATCCGGAACCGTTCATGAACCTTCTGAATGCATAAACCCCAAGAGTAAGATGACGATTTCAAAATCAACAACAAGCCCTTTTAAGTTGGCTACAGTCTTAGAAGCGGAACCTTACGTATTTTATATAACTAGCTTAAATTCTCTGATTTTGTTTTTATTAAATCCTTTGCATCGTGAGTTCTCTTTTACTAGTTGGTAGCACTAATTGTACAGCTTGAATAAATTATGACCATCGGTATGATTATTTAACTATAAATAATAATACAGGAATATTTTCATCCTTTGTCATACCAATTTATTTAAATTGAAAGAAATTAATTCAAAGGTTCCATTTTTTTCCTACCCATGGCACTTATAAATAGGGAAAAAATTAAAGTTTTATTTCAATTCCGAAGAGTAGTCCAAGATTATGAAAAAAAAGTACGCAAATGGAAGCCAGTTGGAAATCATAAACATGGTCTAAAAAGCTGTCGAGCAGTCCCTTGATCATTCGTAGACATTTTGTTCAATGTGGAACGATATGTAAAACATTAAACCACAAAATAATCCACGGAGTGGAACGAGCCGGCAGAATGAAAACAGAAGGCAACTGAACACAGCAACCTGAGTTGCGACCAATAATTTTTTTGTCTTTGCCATGATTCTGCAAAGGTTTTGCTGCCAGCGTTTCGAGCTGACAATAAGATAACAACCGATTTCTGGGGATTTAAGTAAGTTTACAAGCAATCGTTCGGCAAGAGTCGTTTGTTCGTCCATATTGTGCTTAATCCAAAAGCGGTAGTATATGCTTATAACCGGCTTTTGTCTTGAGTGATCTCACTCCGGAACATACTGAAGGCTCAAAAATATTTTTGTAGCTACTAAAAATAAACCGGGCCATGTGTGTTTGTGTTTTAAAAAAACAAAAATCAAGTAACACAACTGACTTCAAAATAAAAAACAAACCAAGATGACATAACAATCCATTTATTAAGACTAATTATTTTATCGTAGTTAATTTTGATCGCCCTAATAGCGTGACAGGACGCACCTCGCAAATAATAATTTTATAAGTGCTGTTAAAAATTATCAAGTAGACCCGTAAAACTCACATAGGATCAGAGGCGGATCAATCAATTTCGGGCCCCCAAGCTGTGGTAAATCGGAGCCATTCAGACATTTCCATTACCCTAAATATGTTTAAACAAAAGAACAAAGCATATTTTTTTATAAGTCCTTGTAGTCCTTAAGACATGTTTGCAGAATTGTCTTACTGTTTTGATGTTTATCAATAGAAATAAATTCAAAATGTTTTTCTGTTATTTTTGCTGATTCGGAAACCTACCTTAAAACAAAAGTTAATTGATCTACAAGTTAACTATCGGGAGAGGAATTTAAAATAATGCTACAGTTGAGAGCCGCGTCGATTTGTTTTATGATAATGGTTTTTGGTAACTACTTTTTTAAATACTTTTCTCTGATAGTTTAATCATTTTCTTATTTTCACACGAGTGCAAATAACTACCATTGATATTTCATGGATGCACAATACATATAACGCATCCAATACATAAAATCACTAAATCTTTGGAGTAATTTGAACTGCGACGAGGAAAATCCCTTGCATATATAACAATACACACGTTTGCAAGTGGATAGCATGCACTTCAAATTGAAAGGTACATAGCATAGTAAAAAAATGCACATGTATTAATCTACTGTTCTTACCTCACGTACGTTAAAACCAAATAATTCTTTGAAAAAACATCAATTCTTAAACATATCGTGCAGCTCGTCATAAAGAAATCCTGTAAACATTAGAAAAGTGTGGGATCATAAAAATGCCAACAGTTTTTTAATGCAATGGCCAGTTGCATGATCGAAAATACATGCTTTTGTCAAAACAAAAGCACATTCAGAATGTAATCCTCTACTTTCTGCTTTCACGATGCGAGTACTTGACGTTACGCACCTCTCTTAATGCGATTATGTTAATTAAAAGAGATTCTTCAACAAACGAATTTCGAAATGGTTGGTTAGGTTTGTGTGGTCTTTTAGTTCCAAAATGTTTCAGTATTCTGTATTTTTTCCACCATTTTGTCGGTTTCAAATGAAACCTACTGAAACATTGCAGTCAAATACATGGAAAAACAATTGAAGGAGCGGAATTTTTCCTTCGAGGGTAGGAAGCCTGATTTGTTCGTGAAGTAATGTGCTGAAATTGGGCCGAACTCGCTACCTCAATGAATGTAGGATTAATATGGACCCTTTTTGGAATTAGTGAACGGACGCGATATGCAAAAAATTATACTGTTGTTTGCCTAGCGATGCTAGTATGTATGTCACCTTAAACCGCAGGTCGTCAGAAAGTACAGAAAATATAATGGTGACTGATGCTGACTCCTCGGCTATCTGCCAATGAAGAGAGACTGATAGCAGTAGCAGTTTTATACAATCATGTTTGTCTGCTTAACCAATTCAGTCTAACTTAAATCGAGAAATACAACTATTCACTACTCTCGTAGAATTATACCATTGAAATAGCGTTAGAAAAATTTGAAATTGAGTTAGCGACATCAATAAACAGTCTATGGACATTTCATCTCTATAGTCACATCTATTTAATGTATTTGAAACAACTTCTTCTTCTTGGCGTAACGACCTTGTTGGTCATGCCTGCCCCGTTAAAGGCTTACAAAACTTGTTTCCCTGTTGTACGTGGATAGTCAGTCCTCTCGTACAGGGGAGGGTCCGGTCTCGGTTGGGATTCAAACCCACGCCATCTAGGTGGTGAGCCCCGGCGCTCATGGGCCGATTTTCTAACCGGCACTACCGCTCGGCTGTCGTGGACCCCCCATGTAACAACTATTTTATTTATTTAACGTAATATATAATTAATATAATATATTATATCAAATTATTCTATGTTCTAGACCTTCTCAAACACAACTTTATAGCACCGATGACAAAAAATTTGTTTTGTTTTAAGTATAAATAGTCCAACAAAGCCCATGTAGTGGATGGTGTAAAATATTTGCTCCCCGTTTTGATATTAATATTTTAAAATCGACTACGAATCGATAACCGATATTCTATTTTTATTCGAATGATAAACATACGCAGGGAATTTTTCCATTGGGAAACTTCGGATTATCCACCAATGTCAACGGATTGTGTTTACAAATACGAAAAATTATTGCATTAACATTTCCTATACACCTTCAGCAAAACAATTCGCACATTTCAGATTATCCTCTAGCAAATCATGCAATCTTTCCGATTTTTCAATCAATCTTCCAAATGGAGTTGTGTTAGCTCCTCTAGAAAGGATTATTTTGCTACGTGATCGCTTACAAATCATTCCCAAACAGCTCTACGATACATCCCCTTTGGGCGCGTGTCGAATAAATAATCATCTCCTTCGGTTGATTGATGATGTTTTCACTTTATTGCTCAGTAACCTTTTTGATACGCCTATAAGTTCCCACATTCCAAAACCGTACGGAAGCGATGATGAATGTTCCACCGGATGTCGATGGCGAGAAAGCTGCTTAAATATGCACTTTCAATACCTGCCAAAATATGATTTGTTTGCTGAAATTATGGAAGAAGAAGACGTTGAGTTTGGCAGTAATGGTAAATCTCTTGAGAAATGTGTAAATTGATAAAGAATCAGTTGATGATGAACTATTGCGAACATTTGCAATAGACTGGATGTTTTTCACGAATAACAGAGACACAGCCCATCTTCTCTCTCTCTTTTCTAGTTTCAATAACTTGTCCAAAAAAGCATGACAAGACTTTTGTACAAGAAGACAGTGACTAAATTGCATATGTAAAACTGACTTGGCTAAAACAATGAACAGATTACAATTTTGAATTCTAATTCAATGAAGTGCCACAATTAATGCAGCACGTCCAAATTTATACTCTAATCACATCATGCGCTGTCATTCGGAAAGCGTGAACAAACCTTGGAAGTTATGGAATACTCGTGTGTAAAGCAGAACATCCACCTCAGAGAATGCTCATCTTAGAGAGTATTTGAACATTTGTCGTGAGTAAAAATCGGCACCTAAGAGACTTTTACACTGTAAAGAGTTGACATCTTAGGTAATTTAAATTGGTTAATCACCGCAATTCAATCAATTAGAGTTTTTTGTTGTTGTTTGACTGATGTGCAGCTGTTTATTTTCGTTACTTTCACACCAGTTGTCTGCATAGTTATTAAAAATTTTCGTTAAAAATATATGCAAACTATTAAAATTGACTTTTTTTATCAATAATGAAGATCCTTAGCTTTTACGTTGTGCAATACATTTTCACATTACAATGATATTATTCTTCTTCTTCTTTTGCGTATGTTTTTGTGAACTGCATCCCATTCGCCAAAGCATATAGCAAAATTATGGTAACTCTCAGGTACCAATAACAAACTATTCGGGCTAAGCACGGACTACGATCGGAAAATATCCGTTCGAATCGAGTTGTCAAAGGTCACTCACGTTGAAAAGCGCGGGCAAATCTGGCTGTCAAGTTTCACTCACCTCCTCTCAAATGTGTTCATTTTACCTGCCATTTTGAATATGAACGAAATGAACTCTTTTCGCAAATCCGTTCGTACCCGTTTGTATGGGAAGAAATCCGCGAGGTTTTATGCCGCGGATTCTCAACGAATTCGTACATTTGAAGGTTCTTATTCAAAAAAAGAGTGTTAATTGCTTTTCCGAGGATCCTATTTGTAGTTTGTTATGAATTTATTATCATTTTGTGTAATTATTGAAATGATTACCACCGACTTCGTTCGGAAAGAAACAATCATCCACTTCATGGAAACACTTGAGCGCCTTAGGTATAAACGAAGCTGGAGGCTTCAAAGGAACCTTTGAACATACGAGGTATAAACACACAGAGTTCATTTTTCACCGACCGTCGAACGGATATTTTCCGATCGTAGTCTGTGCTGAGCACGATTATCTTACAAATGTCATTAAAAAGTTTCGAAAAATGTACGTTTACCTCTAGGAGAGCCTGATATATTTTAAGCAGGCATAACTACACATTTATTGCTCCAGAAAGAAACATCACAACTATGACTTCAAAAATTACAAAATTATCCTTTCAAGCCAAATTTTTCCTTTCGTTTGATACCCCTTTATTTATCTCTCATCCATGAAGTTGCCATAAATAAACGACACCTTATGCAAGATCCATGTTTACCTTCAACTCTACTACCATATCTCCATGGCTCAGATAGCTACTGGTCTGTAGGTTGTGAGAATGTACTTTATTGAGTTGAACACCATTGACTATTGTTAAACCCAATGCCGCTTATGAAAGAGTACATATAGACACAAGTACACGTACCAACCATTATATTCTTGAACTGGTTGTCTGGTTATTTCAGCCAAGTCAAATTTTACGATCCCGGTTACATAACATTTCATGCAATCCCGGTTCTACAACCATTCAAACATTGAAATTATATTCTAAATCACGTATGAAAGATTCACAATCCGTCTAGCAATAGGATAGATTAGTATTGCGAAATTGGAGGCATTGTTATGCCATATTCCATGGGTCATTAATAAAAAAATATAATCACCTTACTCGTATTTTTGGCGATATTTTGTTATTATTCATTCATAACTGTTTAAACTATACCATAACTATAATTATGGACTAATTAGAGTTAATTGCATTGTAAAAAAGTGGAAGGCATCTAGATAACTTTGTATTCAGAGAACCAGGATGAACATAATAATCCGATAATAATCAATAACAAAAAATTTCCATTTCATCGTATAAAGGAATAAACAATTGTTTTAGATAAAGAAAGCAAAAAAAGAAAAATTATACCTACTTCTTTTTTTCTTTGTTTCGATCAAGTGATGAAGAGGGTTGTCACATATAATAAGGTTTTATAAGACTGTTTATATTTTCGCTTTCTTTTTTTGTTCGTAGTTTGTGAATTAAGTTGGTAGAAGCACACTGACATAGAGACGGGCAGCGTGGAAAAGATACAATCTCTTCCAATCTTCTGTGTACGAGGTGTAAATGAGTGCAATTGTTTTGTTGGATTGAGTAAAGAAAACGATATACTGTTCTATAGTTACCACGTGCCAACTTAACCATGGGTGAATGGAACATTGATATTTGTATTCGAACGCCGTCCCTGTTGAATTTCTTCTACAAGCACACGTAGGAGTAGCTTCTCGCGGTTGTTTTGTTTTTTTTTGGCACATCAAGACAATCGCGTGTTTTTGCAAAGTTTAAGTATTATGTCGCCGTTATCTTTGATTGTACTGTGAAAAGATACCAATTTTAGATGAAGAAACAAGGAGTAGCTACAAAACAGTAATACAAGCTATGCATTTCAAAGTGCTGAAATTTTGATTGGTTAGATACAGATAATGCTATGTATAATAGAAGTGAAGACGTAGCTACATCAGTAGATAAGATAATGGAATTGTGGCAATTTTTTTAGAAAGACAACGTAAAGAAAAGGTCTGTCCGTGACTTTTTATCTTGGTATGTTCTTATAGATATCGAACATTTGCAATGGACTGGATGTTTTTCACGAATAACAGAGACACAGCCCATCTTCTCTCTCTCTTTTCTAGTTTCAATAACTTGTCCAAAAAAGCATGACAAGAGTTTTGTACAAGAAGACAGTGACTAAATTGCATATGTAAAACTGACTTGGCCAAAACAACGAACAGATTACAATTTTGAATTCTAATTCAATGAAGTGCGTAACGTAAAGAAAAGGTCTGTCCGTGACTTTTTATCTTGGTATGTTCTTTTAGATATCGAACAGAAAGATATACACTCATTTATACACAAAACTTAATGACATAGCAGAATCTGAATTTTATTATGCAAAATAAGATAAATGTGATAATTTATAATTGTGATTATTTGATATCACTGTAACAGATGCAACAATATTAAGTATAACGTCATTGAATGTTCTCAAATTTTAATGTTCTATTTAACAACTATTTTCTGAAAGTGAAGCCTTATTTTCATGGCCATGATTTCAAGAGGATTCGACGAAAATTGTATAGTGGTTAACTCTCAATAGGCCTCCATTTTATTAAAGAACTAGCTCGAAGCCCCGGCGAAGCTCGGGGAAGAAAAATGTGACTGAAGTTTTTATTCTTGGTTCATTTTCTATGCTACATTCAGTTTGCCTACATACATATTAGTAGCTGTGATATCACACGCAAATTTTCTTTCATCAATAGTCTAGGGGGCTAAGTGCATGGGTGTTGTTCCGGAGGATCAGAGTTCGAATCTAGGCTGAGAAAAACATTTTTGTTGACGGTCGGGAAATATTTTTTCATGATTTTTTTTAGATATTTAATGTAATTTTTCAAATCCGATAATAGTGCATGGGTGTTGTACCGGAGGATCAGAGTTCAAATCTAGACTAGGAAAAACTTTTTTGTTGACGGCTGTGAATTTTTTTTTTTCATGTTTTTTTTTAGATATTTAATGTACTTTTTCAAATCCGATCATATTTTGATACATAGATTTCAAATTATCATAACCATTATTAAATTAAAAGCTTGGTAGTTCAATTTACTCACATAGCCATATATACCTGTATTTTCCCTATTCTATCCACTCGTACCACCGGTGTACTGGTAGTGGTGTTCGAATCCCGATTGGGAAAATCTTTTATGGTACGAAATAAAATTTTTCTTCAAAACCTACGTTTGCCATTCAAGTAGCGATATTTCCTCGCTATTTATAACTTGTGCTATGGTTCCTCGGCAAGACTACGGCTTCGCTCTTGGTAAACCCGTGTTCGAGTCCCGTTTCCACTTAGAGTCAGATTGTAAAAAGGCATGCTTCACGTGCACTGTAAAAATGTAGGGTTTATTGCCTCATCTCATCACGGGACATTGAATCTGAGATTTTTAAAAGTAAAGATTATGAATCACTGATATGAATATTTATTTTTCTCTTTTGCAATTCATATACCCATGAATTCATTCTGGATGAAAGGTAAGAACAAAGCAAAAACTTCAGCATTGCTTAAGATATCATTTCCTTTATTTCCCGGAGGAATGCAACATATTCACTCATGCCTGGAGGGTCAAAAATGTTCAATGATTGCAATAGCTTCGAAGCTGTCAATCATTTCTTCATCTTTAGAGAATTTGAAACTGTATGGAATTTGAAACAATTTGAATTTATGGAATTTGAAACAATTTGAATTGTTTTCTCTGTACGTTTGCAATACTGTCACGATGCTGTGACTATAGGAAAACGAATATGCATGTAGATACTCAGCGGAGATAATGATTTGTGATTGTGAATCAAGTGTGGAAGTTGTGGAAGTAGACATTTTGTTTAAGCAATGATTGTCAAAATATTGAAAAATACATTCAAATAATTTCTGTTGTCCGAGGCTTCGCTCTTGGTAGCCCTCGTTTCTTGCTCCGTTTGCTTTTTGAGTCCATTTGAAAAGCAAAACATACTTTCCATGTCGTTTGCGGCACCCAGTTGTTCAGTTTGGTTATGTTTTATTCGTTTATTAAATAAATTCTAAAATTTAAAAAACACATTTTTACATAACCAGGATGTGATCAGCCAAAAAATTACAACTGAATGTCACAAAAAAATTGTACACCTGCTTCGTAGGACTCATCCTGCCCTTCGAGCACTCCAGCTTTGAACTCAGTCTATGCTTCTAAAAAGTAAAAAAAATATGTCAGCATTCACCTTCCGGGTCAACCGAATGTCTTTCATCTTTTTTGTTACAAGACATTTTTTACGAATATGGTGGTGGTGATGCCTTCAGGCGAAGAAAGCTGGGACTGATTTGCTTCATTACAGTACAAAGAGCAATATTTTGGATATAGAAGTATACAATGAGGCAATTTCTTCTGACGAACTAAATTTCCATTTTTTGAAAATTTGTACTTTTAATTTTGCGTATTCTTTTTCATCTAATCCCCGAAGGGATGTCTACCTTATCAAATGTGATAATTTACTTTGCATGTAATTATTACGGTGTACCCAGGACACCTAAGCAGTTTCAATAAAGTGCACTGCTTGTATGTAATGCAATAGTTAAATAGCATGAATCGTGGCTATATAAATGTACGTAATGGTGCTTTGTGGCACGTACATTAAATATATATTTAGTAGTTGTAAGTAACTATACTGTGAATTTAATTAAATTTGTAATCTCAAGCCGGGGTTTGCAGAAGTCGAGCGGTTACGCCGGTTAGCAAATCGGCTCATGAGCGCTGACGCCCTCGCTCGGGGGCGTAGAATGGAATCACTACTATCCACATACGTAAAGGGAAAACGTCCAGTAAATCCTGGACGGGCAGGCACGGCCAAAGTCAGTCGTCACTCCAAGAAGAAGAAAACGAAGAAAAAGAAGACGAAGAAAAGAATAATCTAGCATGATTGTCATAATCAGTGTAGTTTGAAAATGTGTATCGTTTTGATTTACCTCAATTTCTGCGCCAAAATCTAACTGTCATCAGAAGCAAGATGGAAGAGAAAGAATCAGCACATGAATAGTTATACATTTTTATCCTTTTTTATCGTATGAGCATGGTTAAACAATGTATGGAAAGTCGTTCAATGTGAAACCATGACGAATTAATAAATTAAACACCTCGTATTGTAATAGTTTTGCAAATCGTTTTGGAACAGTAAATTTTGGTCGCTTGTGGATGCGCCACAAATTTAGTACTTTATTGACGATTGTTCGATTTACAACTTTTTAATGGGCCCTGCCTCTACAATTCTCCCGCTTTTATACGCCAACCTTGGGTCGGCGTAATCGATCTAATCGATGTAGTTGGCGCCGGCTTGTTGTCAAATGTCAACGGTGCCAACCCTGCCTTGTTTTCCTTCGTGACAGTATGGTTGCTTAATATTTAAAATCTAAGTAAGAATTCATTCTGCAACATACGAATGGAAGTGTTCAAAAGACAATGCACTGAAGGTGGAAGAACTATCTGAGAGATGCTGTTTTATTTATTATTAAAATTAATCAAAACTATTATTGAAATAAATAAAAAAAATAAAAATGGTGCTCTTCAATATAGTGCTCTAACATTCAATATTCAACTACAAAACCTCTTTTGACATTGGCAATCTTTTAATAGTCTGACGCTAAATAGAACGCTCCTACTACATTTACCACTACGGGATAAACCCGTGGCTAGGGCGTATTGATACATTGCGTCTTTTCGCAAGTGGCTGCAGATTGATTTCCAACCATTTCCGGTCGTTAATTATCGCGTCGAAATCGTGATTGATCGTTTGAGCTACGCGACAGCTTTTCCGTTCCTTTTTCGATGGGGTGTCGAATCAAACTAGATATGGGGCAAATTCCTGTCGAAAGAGCAACTGTCGTGTCTGCTTTCGTTTTTGCCACCCACCTTCAATTGACGATGGATGGCGCATCACGCACAAACGAATCGCACCCTGCACCACTTGTGTTTGCAATCATGACCGACACTCGGCTCCATTCATCTCAAACGAACCTCCACGATTGTACCAGCATGAGCCTACCGCACAATCGTGTTTGGTTGTGCAGGCTTGGTTTCGTTTCAGTCTACTTCCGGTTCGAATTCAATTTCGACCGTAAAAGCCTATAAATTATTTCGTACGAGAATCATCTCGCCCGACTATTGGGTATACTCATAAAAGAGATCAGCAACGGATTTTCACAAACGCAGTTGGAGGGACAAAAAATCTAAAAAAGTCAAATTGTGGCTCTAGGTTTTTGCCTCTATTCTTTTTCGGGTGCGTTAGTCTCCAAAAAGCTAATATTCTCATCTGACGTTTTGTCCATTCGATGGTCGGCACTTCTCTGGAGGTAGTAAGAAACTCAAAGACCATATCACTCTACTGGAACACAAAAAGCAGGTGTACCGTGTCTGCACTCTATGATTAAAATGGAATTGAGAGTTTAAAGAGAGGCACGTCGAAACCAATAGATGCGCGTCTGTTTTACGCTACGTAGAATATTGTGGTACGTCGTTTCAATAAGTTAAGCTTGAGTACTAACCAGAGATTAACACAATGCTTAGACTTTCTCTTTTAGATATTAGCTTGTAATTTTGTAGTACCAATCATTTTACATAAAATTATGATTCATTTAAGATTGTGCTTTTCTTCTTGAATTCATTTTTCATTTTTCTGATTTTTCTACGCATTTTCCTAGATGTCTCCATACCATGCATCCCATCTGACGCTATGAGAAGTAGAATGAAAATATATTTTTTTAAACATGCATCAATATGCATGCCTATCTCTAATACACATCACCCGAGTACGTTTCCTCGAGGGGTGTGAAGGGAAGAGTGAAGTGCATTTCCTTATGTGTCCTGATATTTGGTTTTGTAAAGGCGAGATGCAAATTTGATGCCAGAGTGAATTTTGAATACTTCAAACTGTCATAAGTACAAAATTAAAAAGTTTTTTTAAAACCATTCCTTATTAGGGAAGAACTCCAAATAACGATCAGATTGCGAAGAGTTATAAATAAATAAATTGACAGAAAAATTAATTAGCTCAATCAATCTCCAAAGTGTGCACGACTTCAAACATATTACAGTTTGACTCTGTGTCGTAAATCAAAACCTACTAAATAACTCCTTGACCTCACATCCATCGAGATTATTTCATACACAAATGTTATGGCTTTCAGTAATAGAACCCTTTTAAACTTTACATCTTCCAAGATTCCTTCATGACAAACGGCACGACCATCGAACTGACGAAAATATGAGGAGCAGACTTTTTTGACGTTTATCTCCGCTGAGAAATTGAGTTTACAGAGTCGGCATTAGCGATGATTCTAGCTGAAGACAGTGGTGATGAAGTAATGGTGCTAGTGATGAAGATAAAGTGGTAAAAGACTGCTTTCATTTCCTCACCAGCAAGAACGAATGAAAAATGATATGAATGGACAAGAAGTGGAAATGAGAAAATTTCGTCACGTTTCCATCATCAGTCGATCCGGTAGTATTGGCGAAGTGAGTACCGCTGCTTATAAAATAAAGTCCGTTTCCTCGTGTATAGATGGATGTAACGGGCTCATTCTTGGGTAATGTGACGTTTCATACGTCACTACGACGGCAGAAGAACACTTTTATAAATTTCATATACTGCGATGGTAACTCTGAATTCACAAAACAAAGTCATAAGCTCACACATATCTTGCCAAGAGGAAAAAAAACAACAATGTTCTATTTAAATGCGAAGGCCTAGCATCATCTTTACACAAAGTATTTCGTCGCTAAACTGATGGTAGGCAAAAAGGCAAGTGGAACAGATACAAGGTGAAAATGTAACAAAAAAATGTAACAGCTTCGGTGAATCATGGCGCAGTGAGTTTTGGCGAGTTTGGAAAAAACATGGCCACAACTGAGACGAGCACTGTTTGGTGGTCCGGCAGATAAGGAAAATATTTTCATGGAATGAATAATGAGGCTTAAATTGTTTCAATACATCTATATCTTTCTATTTTTGCTTTGTTTTGCTTCTTCAAAGATTTCTTATTAGCTTCGTAGTAGCAATTCCCTAGTTTAAGTTCTTGAATAATAAGTTTCTTCCCTTCACAGTTTTAAATAGAAGCGATTGAAATTTGTATTGTTTTCCTTTTTTTTGTCGCTCGTTTTGTTTCTGGTTCCGTTGCACGTCGTTTACGTCGATGTATCGGAAACGCGTTTTTATGTGTTTATGAATTTTTATTCATAGCTTACTCCATATAATCGATTGAATTGAACCAAATTTTTGCCTATTATCGACAAATTATCACTAATCCCAATCAAAAATAATTCATGTGCAAACTGACTATCATTTAACCAAAAACTTCCCAACGTTTTTAGTAAAACATAATTTCTTCTAGATCAAAACCTATACAAAAATGCAAAAAAAAACAGTGAGACAGTTTTTTAAGAAATTTCCTCAACTTTGCAGAGCTGTGAAGGGGTAAATTATCTAATTTACGTGAAGAAACGCAACTTACAGTGACCGGCACGGAAAAGTGCCCACCTCGAAATTTTTTGATTTTCGTTCAATATTTTTTTCTTTATTCAACTAAATACACTGCAAATATTTTTTGTATCTCGTTTTATATGTTCTTTATGAGATTCACCTATGAGCTAGCGACAATAAACATATGTTAATTTTGAGAAAAAAATTATTAAAAACTTTTCCATTGAGGGCTAACCAATTTATTGCGTTTTAATATTTTTTAGGTTTGTTAGCACCATTTCTGATATTTATACATGTATGATCACGTGTTTAATTCATGTTTGGTTGTAGATATACAATTTGTTAATATCAGGTTTTGGTATCTCATTAATTTGAGTGTTACAATAAATTACATTGCATAAAATATGTTTTATGACACTCATTTACATTAAAGTAATTCATTCTAAGCACGAAATCCACAAGGCAGCGGTAGGAAAAATCACAATGAAATTTTAAACGTAGGCGGATCGCCCTGGTAGGGGAGACATGTGCAAAACAGATGCACGCATGGACCCTAAGATCATTCGTGAAATCAAAAAAATTCAAAAGTTACTGTCAGAGAGGTCATGGAAACACTTCACTCATCAGTTTTCGAAAGAACTATCCGTCGTCGGCTTGTTGCATACGGGTTACAGAGCAGACTTGCTAGGAGGCTTCTTTATATGGACATGACCAATAAGGTCAAGCGTCTTAAGCTCGCTGAGGAACATGCTGCTATGCCTCTAGAATACTGGAAAACGGTTCTGTGGTCTAACGAATCAAAATTTGAACTTTTTAATCGAAGATGGCATGAACGTATACAGCGCAGATCGAAGGAGGCAATCTTGCAGGTTCGCCACATACAGGGCACAGTATGCCATGAAGGAGGCAATATGGTGGTCTGGGGTTGTTTTTCGTCCAGTGGAGTGGGGAGCCTAGGGAACATTAACGGTGTTAAGACTGCAGATTACAACATAAACATAAACATCCTGCAACAAAATCTGGAGATTTCACTGATCCTCACGGGCCTTGAAGAGAAGTTCGTTCTCCCGGCGGGGGCAAGTTTCACGCGGCCCGGCGGGGCCAAATTCGACATACTGCCAAGAAGACGAAGTCTTTCTTCCCGTCTTGTCGGACAAAACTGTTGAAATGACCTCCTCAGAGCCCGGAGGTTAAGAATTTGTGGGCAATTCTCGATGCCAGAGTGGACAAAACTGATGTATCGAATAAAAACGACAATTTTGAAGCTCTAATGCTCGCTTGAGAAGAATAAAATCCCCAAAAACTAAAAATCCTACTAGAAAGCATGCCAAAACGCCTTCAGCTGGTTCTAAAAGCTAAAAGAGAACACTAAAAAATATCAAAATGCATTTATTATTACTTATTTTTATGTATATTAATGAATAACTGAAGTGGGCACTTTTTCTTGTCACTGCTTTTTTGGGTACAAGTTTTTAATAACATTTTTCTCAAAATTAACATATGTTTATTGTCGCTAGCTCATAGGTGAATCTCATAAAGAACATATAAAACGAGATACAAAAAATATTTGCAGTGTATTTAGTTGGATTAAGAAAAAGATTTTGAGCGAAAATGAAAAAAAATCGAGGTGGGCACTTTTCCGTGCCGGTCACTGTATGTCTCACCGACGTGGAAGATGACAAATGAATATTTTACAAGGATTTCCACGCTGGTGTCCAGGCAGGCTCCTCCAAAATTGTGAAGGGATTAATGGGTCACATAGATGTTTACAATTATGATTTTATTGCTATCTTTTCAGTTTTGCTTTAATGGGGGCTGAATGAGCTAAGTGGAATTACTTTGACACTAAGAAATGCAAAAAGTGAAAAGCATAGAGTAAGTTTAAATCATAACAGCAGTAGATACTAGTAGATGTATCATGCATAAATAATGAATAGCCATTCCATATTTCGGACTATTTGATGAAAAACGAGTAAAATTAAATAACAGAAAATGGAGATTATCATTACAAATCCGCTAGCAGCTGACATCAGCCAATAATGACAATCTGAATCGACCAGAACCTGTGCAGAAAATGGGAATTATACAAAGTTTAATAACACTGAAGTACGTTGCACGTACGTACCATGTGGTTTGCGTTGTAATTGATGCTAGCACCTGGTGAAGTCGTTATAATCTTAGCAGTAATAAGATCATCATCATCTGTCGTGTCGTGTCGTCGAACATTTTTAAAGGTTGCATTGCATGAATGTGCTCGACATGATAATATTGTATGCACGATGTGGACATTTGGGTAACAAGGCAAAATAAAAACTTATTATTGTAGAGGCGGCTACAAAGAATATTTTTAGGCCTTATTACTACTGCTACTACTACTACTGCTGTTGGAGTACAAACATGAAATTGTTAAAGTCTTCTAACGTCGTAGGTATTCGATAATGGTTACGCAATTTATTACGAAGCAGATAGTTTATCTTTTGCTTCATCTGCCATTATGAAAATTACTTCCTCTTGCTGTACATGTTATTCATCATTTGAGAACGCCCTGACCACTGTCAGATGATGGCTAAAAGACGCCAGTCTCCGTAGGCAAGTTTCCAGCAGCCGCTCAACATGGAAGGGTTGGTTTAGTTTTCAATGATAGGGAGTAACAAAGAAGAACCAGTTCCTATTCCAGGCTGATGTCCAAAATAAAAGAAAACTAAGACAAAAATTCTTTTTCTAGAACGATGGCTTTTATCGTCTATCTACTTTGTAAAGGATCGGCACGTCACGGAACAGAATATGAATACAGATTATTGATTTTAAGATCAATCTTTGCAGCTGAAGATTGATACTATCTACAAAGGAACTTTTGTCTACAATGTAATACATCAACCGCAGAAATAGAAAAGCACCAGGCGTCTCCATCGATCTAACTCTCTAGTCAGACACCAAGCGTCTCAATAATTGTGAAATTTTAATGAAATGACTAACCAAGTTTAAAATACAGACATAACGTTTTGAAGGAAGGAGGTTTGGGATACAACGATTGTTACCGCACGTCTAACCAAGTAGGCCCCGCGAAGAAAGATCTCATTGCTTGGTTATCGGTCTGCTACTGGAAGTTAAGTTTCTGCCGGCTAGTTGCCACAGCCCCTGGATCTCTAATACTTTGCAGCTAGTTGCCTCTGCGTGTGGTGGAGGCCGATATTACGAAAAGGGAAGGGTGAGTAAGATAAAAACCAACGAAGTTACTCTAACCGGAGTTTGATTTAACACTCAGGAATATGACTCATTATCCTAGTCCTCTTTATGTGGCAATTGTCGCTTATCTATTTTCCTTCGTTCGCTTCATGCGTCGAACCGCTATCGTGCCACACATGACCAATTGTTTCGTTTCCGGAGCATCACGTCCTTTTAGTTTTATGTGTTTATTTGTACCTGATCCCCAAAAGGTAACATTTGGTTCCGAAAGGTTCTGATTTCGGTTTGTTTGATGAGCCGCAATCTACATGCTACTCGAGCACATCGTTGGTGCAGCAACAACGGCGGTTAATAATTGGTTTATGAACCTAAATCCTTCTGTATACTTATCAGACATAAACTTTCACACCTACTGAATAGATAAATGCACTGCTACTGATTTGCATCAGCAGCCACAGTATTATGTTACCCGTAGAGTTTCTGTTTTCCTCATTAATGATGAGAACGAGCTCTACTGGGGTTTTTCTTCAGTGCATGGCGAAATTGTATCAAAATATATTGAAAAATACGAGAGAAAATATCGTGCATGCTCACCCTAAGCACATAAAAAGCAAAGCTTATGATGTGCTTAAAATACATTTTCGTCATCTACATTAGCGCTGCAAACGTGGTGCGACGTGTGCTTAAAGCATAATTAAATTGTGGAAGCAGCAAATCAATTGCATCTTCAATCATAGCGTATTGTAGAAGTGATCCACGTAAATATCAGTGCAGTGTCGCATCAAAGAGAGGTAACCAAAATGAAAAAAAAGAGACAGAGGCAGAGTGAAAGGATGGAATAAAGGATAGGAATCGATAAACAAGATGTTTATTTAGTTTAGTTTAGTTTGTTCAATGGACAATTTAGTCTGTTTGAACTTACAGTTACTATTACATTTGAGTTTACAATCTTCTATGAAAACAGAATCACAACATGAACATTTTTAGTTAGTGGTGGACGTCCATCTTAATAGTATGTTGGTTTTAAAACTAGTCGTGCTAACATTGAAATCGTGGTGGGCACTGAATATGTTGAACATTTTGGACATAGCGATGATCGGGGCGTTGCTGGCATATGTCGTAGTTGTGTGTGGGATTCTGATGGCGTCTCTGGATCTCAGAGCCCTTTCCGGCGCAGAAATATTTATTTTGTCTAGTAGCGATGGTGCGTCAATTTCATTGTTTAGTAGTTTGGCTATAAAGGTAGCTTGGGCTACATTTCGCCTGTGGGATAGGGGTTGCAATCCTAGTAGTGAGCAGCGGTCACGATAACATATCGGGTTAGTAGGGTTGAGCCATGGTGTGTAATAGAAACCTATTTTGGTGAACCTGCGCTGAATTGACTCTAGTCTATTTATCCAAGCTGCGGAATATGGCGTCCAACTGATAGAATTAAATTCTAATATTGAGCGAACTAGCGAGGTGTATAAAGCTTTTAGGCACATGGGGTCCTTCAAGTCATTAGCATTTCTCATAATGAAGCCGAGTATACGATTTCCTTTGTCTATCACAGTTTTGTAGTGGTCATTAAATGTAAGTTTGTGGTCAAGAATGGTGCCAAGGTCTCGTATTACGCTTTTACGGGCCAGTTGATGATTATTCAGGGTATAGTTGTAGGTTGTTGGATGCTTTTTCCGATAGAAGCTAATAATGTTGCACTTATTGACGCATAAGGTAAGAAGGTTGGACGCACACCAATTGGAAAACACATTTAACGAAGCTTGCATTCTTTGGCAGTCATTGACACTATTTATCGTACTGTATAGTTTGATGTCGTCTGCATACATCAATAGGGGTTGGTCCGGAATGGCTAAGTAGAGATCGTTTATGAAGAGAATAAATAGTAGTGGACCCAAGTTGCTGCCCTGTGGGACACCGGACTTGCTACTAAACTCCTTTGAGACGGTGTTGTCAATTTTGACGCGGTATTTTCGTTGGCTTAGATATGAGGATAGCCAGACTACGACCTCCTGTGCTACCCCTAAGCGAGTAAGCTTAGCTAACAGCAAGTCATGATTAATTGTGTCAAAGGCTGCTTTGAAATCTGTGTAGACTGCGTCTATCTGACCTCCTGATTCCATACATTCTATAGAGTTCGAAACAAATTGTACTAGGTTCGTGGACACTGACCGCTTTGGTACGAACCCGTGTTGGTTAACAGATATGTAGTTTTTGCATGAGAATAATAGTGCGTCGTGGAGAATGATCTCAAATATTTTGGCACCCGAGCATAAAGATGTTATTCCTCTAAAGTTATTTATGTCACTTTTTTAACCTTTTTTGTGTTTTGGCGTCATGTATGAGTATTTTCATGCGTCAGGGAATTTGCGCAAGCGTATTGAGGTTTGAAGCAAGTTACAGAGAGGAACACAAATGGCTTTTGCACACTTTACAAGTGCAGACGATGGGATTCCAACCGGTCCAGGGTTATTAGAGGGCTTTAGTTTATTTATGGAAGCCAGCACTGATTCAGGTGTAACACTTACGTTCACAAATGAGAAATCTAGGACATCTTGTGGCAATGGTGAGAGGCGTTCATCTATGTTTGTGCAAGCCACATAGCTAGCTGAGAACATATTTTCAAATTTCTGAGCAAAAAGTTGGCAGATGTCATTTGGCGTGGAGGCTTCGGTGTCATTAAGAGTTATTGTTGTCGGTATTGTAGGCTGTTTGCGTTTGTTGTTGACGTATTTCCAAAATGCTTTGGGGCTTGAGTAGAATTTTTGTTGAAGATGTTAGAAACTTCAAACTTGGACACCCATGGGGCGTTATGCGTTTCTGCAGATTTTGATTATATCATCAAGTCACCACCGTACGGAAGTAATTGAAACAGTCGATTAAAAGGAATTGCTTGCCGTAATATCATTTAAATGTGAATGCTCTTTTATAAACATGTAATAACAGAAAATATGGGGGCCGCGAAAGCCGTGTGGTAACGCCGGTTAGAATATCGACCCATGAGGGCCGGGGCTTACCACCTCGACGGCATGGGTTCGAATCCCAACCAAGACCGACGCCTCCTCTGTACAAGAGGGCTGACTACTCACGAACAGAGAGGAAAAAATCTAGTAAGCTATTAACGGGACAGATATAATCAAGACGGTCGTTACGCCAAGAAGAAGAATAGCAGAAATCATGCAAATAAATCAAACAAACAAAAAATTAGAAATTGTAAAATTTTCTTTTTTTAATTCGTATATCAGCAAATCCTACTTTTAAACTGTTCGCTTTTTAATTCTAATAGATTGTGAAACAAAGATCTTATTTTATATTTGTTACAGTTTTACAAGACGTACAGTGAGAGAGCATCATGTTTGGTACATAACAAAACAGAGAAAAAATTTACAAACCCGACAACCCGAAACTCATACTCTAAACACAATGTTGGCCGAACGAGATCAGTAAATTGCTACTATGGGCCCGACTCGGTGATTGAAAAGCTTCAATTGAGAATCGATACATATTGGCACGGTTCGAAAACACAAGATACGATTAAACGGATGTCCAATGTGTTACGCTTGGCAGAACATCGATTTCATGCCATTCACTCAAACTTCGAATACTTGACTCTCAGGAATTCTTCTAGCAAACATGGAACGCAATCTAAAATATACGTCGTAATTTCTGGTTTAAAATCAACACTGCAAAAACACTTCTGGGTGTATGCTATGAACTTTGTTCGCCACCAAGAAGAGAATCGTTTCCATGTTACTACTGAACGTACAATTGTTTCTCCGTACCTTTTTTGTACCCATCCGACACCCCTTTGCTAGTTGTACATCTGTGCAACCAATCGAGATCATCTCAATTCGAAAACCTGATATCAGCACCCTCGAACCTGGCATCTGTTGTAGGTACGCACCAAATAGTAACAATGTTTGTCCGACTCATAGGCAGTTGTATCGGTTCAAAAGTCAATGCAACCCAATTCTCAACAGGCAGACCGGTTCAAATTGGTTTGTGATTGTGCTCCTTCTCATGGGTATGACTTCATTGCGAATGTTTTGAAAAGTAAACCGAAGATCCATTTGCAAAGCATTTTGAAATAGCTGAATAACCGGTAAGGCCGGTAGATGGACTGCGCAGGGTGCAGTTACTGCAAAACGTTTCAAAATATATTTTTGTATTATTTTCACCCTTAATTCTTACATTTCTTGTTTTGCAAACTAAATTGAGTTAATGTAAAAAAATCGAAAACATCGCTACATCGTTTTAGTAACAGCAAAACGGTTTTAGACAAAATGTGGCAATGAAATGACTATGGCATTAAACATCCATGCATAGGTGTACATACACATTCAAAACAGGAATCAATGCATGATGCATCCATAGCAAAACACATATATTTCAAAAGGATTATGAACACAAAAGAAGCATTTTCTGTAGAACGGGATGATTAGAAAAGAGCAAACATGGTAATCAAACTTTTACAACCATTTTTCCTGTTTCTTTCCAACAATGTGGTCCATTTATTGACGCCATCAACTACCCAGTGCACCTCAGTTGGAGGCTTGTACAATTTTAACGAATGCGTTGTCCTGAGGCAGTAAAATATGATTATGTATGAACAATAATACTATTTCACATCACACCGGGTGGAACCAATAATGGTAACGGGAGTCGTAAAAACGAATTGAAAGATGAATGCATACACCCGTTTGCCGATGCATTTTACTGTGTCCCGTTGTGATTTGTGCGTCTTGTTTTCTCTATTTTTTACTGCCTTGTTGGTGGTTTCTCAAAGCCATATGAGGGTTTAATTTCACTATTCTTTTTAACATGTTGACTGCCAGGCGTTTTAGAACAGTTTTTAGTACAATAATTTTTTATAATAAGTAAAATAATAGCTATCCTCAGGCTTATTTGTAACAACTACTACAGCCTACCACTTTATTTAACAACCTCTACTGGTTTTCCATATCCCCAAAATCGATGGATCGATGCAAAGACGTATTTACCTGGAACACCACAGCGTAGCGCTACATCAATGGATATAAAAGGTAAAAACTTGATTCTCTTCTCTTTGTCTTGTGATTATATTTTGTGATGCTGCAAAAATCATTATCATTCTATCAGATCAGGAACTTAATGAACTTTCCGCGGAATGTAACCACATAGAGCAAGCAAGACCAACATTTTTGTATGCATCTCGTACTGTTCAGTAAATACGATGAAACGTGTAATCTGATAAACTTCGCTCCAAGTCGAATGAATGCACGGAAGTTGTCATTTATTTTGATTTGAACACTTTTCGCAATAAATTGCTTCTCTTGTAAAAGAATGTGGGCAAAAGAACATGTCCGTATCATATAATAACAATCGAATTCCCTCGATTCGGCAAACTCCTACAGGCTGATCAAAAATTGAACGTGATGATTTATGAAAATATGATTTGCAAATGATTTGTATGCTGGAAACGAACTCTTAATGTCCTTCGCGAAGGCTACAGAGCGCCACCTCACTACCGATAGGATTTCTTTTGTATGCTACCAATTTGCCAAACACCACGGTTGGACAAAAATGCCAACGGACTCGTTGGCTGGCTAACAGCTCGCAATGGTGGAAATTTAAACCGATTATGGAACGTTTCTGCATGCAATGTGCATTCGAGTCAGAGAAACACGAGCTGCATGAAGATACTTTCTTATGAATTCGCGACCATACATGTGATCCAAGCATCGAGTGGATGATTTTAAGACTAGGGTTTGTTAATTTGATTGAAAAGAAAAGGAAGCAAGAATTTATAATTTACAGTAACAACCATTGCAAAATGTAATAAATAAATTATATACGAGAGATAAATCCTTTGAAATATTACATCCATCAGTTTTTCTCGTTATTGTCGTTACCAATGATATTTTTTACACTCTATCTCAGCCACCGTTAATCACCGTAAAGGTGGTAATGGATGAGAAGATTCCTTTTGCAATATTCTTTAGCAGTCGTTTTCTATCTTGCAAACACATGTTGGGGCAACCATTAAATCGTTCCACTTGAACACATATACTTATCTTACAGAACTGATGCGCCGATAACGTGTTTGTGTTGAAGAGGTTTCACTTTATCAACGAGAAATGTTTATGCTGGTAGCCCCTTCAAAGGAGCTTAAATAATGCACTTCGTCATAGGCAAGTGATGAAAACATCAGAATCTCTTATAACAGTGTCATTCTTCTTTTCACTTCGTTCGACTCTCAATCCCAATTTATTTACACTTTTTTGTCTAATCACCGGTCTGTAACGCATCTCCTTCCACCTGCTGTCAAGGATCTCCAGCCATGCAGTCAAGGGAAGCTGGTGCGATATAGATTCAAAATATTTACTTTTGTAAATGCTCAAAGAGAGAGTAGGGATCCGTGACAACCGAGCGGTAGAGCCGGTTGTAAAATTGGCCCATGAGCGCCGGGGTTTCACCACCTCGACGGCATTGGTTCGAATCTCAACCAAACTGGTTGGTATCAGTGTGGTGTGAGATAAAAAGTTTAGGGGGAAGTACAAAAGCAAATATCTGCCCCGCCGATGTGTGATTACGAACCTTCCTTTGTCACTCGTTTTTGGTACTCTGATTACCCCGTTTGTCGTGTTGAGGTGTTACGGTTATTTTAATGCAACGTGATTTCACCTCCAAATGTGCCATGTTTACAATATACAGTTTATTTTTTTCAAATTGTTTGAAACCCCGAGTGATAGCTGTCCTAAAAATCTCAACTTCATCAAGAATAAAGAATAAAACATAAACTGTAAAGCATGATTTGATTTACAAGACCGTTGAATATCAGAAATACATCATTGAATTATATGTAAACAGTAACATATCTAACCCACGTGGTGCTTTTAGAAGCTAAATCTGGTGCTCATATTGGATCACCGACGCCATCTACCGGTATCATTGACTCACGCACACGGTTAACATTAAGTATTTCTTCGAATAAAAAAATAGTTTTCTCTTTAAGGATTCTGGTTCATTTTCACAACGTTCCTTGTGTGTTTTTGGTCAGTATGATGAGTTTCATATAAAAGAGCATGTCATATCTCACTTCTCACTCGTTGTGAGTTGATTTTCATACTTTTGCTCTCAAAGTAGACATTCGATTCGTTATCAACTCAGAGGAGGCTGCGTCGTCACTCGCTGCCGAAGAATGACAGCCCAGACCCGAAGTAGTCAAGGGTTTTAGCACAACTTACAATTGTGGGTTGCAGACTGCTCGGCTGAAAACCGCTGCCTTAGTGCTAAAGTAGTATTCTTCTGTGATTAGTGCGTAGCTACGTGTTCTACCTATTTTGGGAGCGGTACCATAAAATCACGTGTTATGTGCCTCTTATAGCACCCTCGAAACTACAGATGCGAAGTGAACTGGACGAACTTGCTAGAATGTGCTATATGTGGAAAATTATTGTCCACTGTAACTTATAATACTATAAAAGTACACAATAACAGGCCCTGGTCAGACCCACTAGTCGGTAATTGTCCAGTGACACCAAAAGAACATAAGAGAGTGTGTCACTTGGGTATATATACGTGTGCGTACACTCAGGCACGGTACACAGACGAAATAAAACTAGTGGAGTGGTTCTAGCACCGAAAGAGACGCTTATTTAAATGGTGGGTGATGTTAAATGACCCCTACGTGCTACACGTGTCACAATATTATAGAACGTCGGGCCACCAAGGATTCTTAGATTAAGGAAGAAAAACAATTTTCATCATCACAGCATCAGCAACTATTCTATTCAATAAGAAAAATTTATTCAAGAAGCAAAGCTACAACCCACCTTTACTCAAATATCAGGAGACATTGGTAAAATGTTTTTTTAAGTAATTCTTACATCATGTGCCGAATAGAGACATGAAAAGTAATTGATGTAGCAAGCTACCTTTGGCTGTGCTAAAGAAAATTGTTTGTGGTAGATTGGGTAGGTACAAAATTCAAATCGTTTACAAAACAAATAGAAAACATATCAATCAAAAAAAGAATTCAAAGTAAAAAAAACAAAATACTTATTACTTGTAGTCTGAACCAACTTGCTACAATACAATGCTCTTATTTTTTCAGAATAAATGATACAAAAAAAATGTTTTTTCATTCAACTTGAATTTAATAACTTCAGAGGAAATGTAAAGAGCGTATGCTATTTTGAAAAACTGGTTGTGTTCCTATAGAGCAAAAGCGTGAAAATGTAGTGCACGAACCAAACGCAACCGAAGATCTCTAGGAAGCAGTTGGAAATGAAAGTTGGAAATGAAATAATTTCTCTCCTCATCAGCTATGGTGGCACCATAAGTATCCTGCTATCGCCTTAACAGTTCTTGGAACAAAGAGTATTCATCATTATGCCTAGATATGCGTTAACAGAAACCGGAGTCCAGACACAAATGTTCTTTTATGTTATGTTACGTGTATGAACGCGTTACTGTTTCCTAACGTAAGCGCCTGAAGAAAACAAACTGAAACAAAGTTGTCTTCTGTTGATATCATCCCAGAGTGTTGCTCCTGTGTTCCTTCCAAGCTGGGAATGCTGCAAATTACTAACGTAGAAACAGTTTCGATGTTGGACCCGATAACGAGGTGGTCAAGTAGAAGCAACGACAGAGACAAGTGGGAACATACAGCGTCTTGTTTTTCCAATTGTACGACTCAATCTGTCCCCCAGTCCCCGAGAGCGTGCTAGCGAAAATCGTGATACTCGGCCGGAAGACAAATGCAAAACGAGCGATAATTATGGAATTAATCACAACAGTCACCACGCCGACAGAGACGAACAATGGATGGTTAAAGGGCACGAAGGAAACCATCCGCAATTATGCAACCATTAGTCGAAGCGCTACTAGTGGCGGCGTTGTTCTTTGGCCAACGTAATACCGACAACTTTAAATATCTCATTTGGTAAGTATGTCATCATTTTCTTTCAATTTCTTTTATTATTGGCATGGTCAAAAAGTCTTTACGTGATGGGGGCATTGAATGTGACAAGAACACCGAAAGAATCATATAAAGCCAAGAGCCGAAACGGATAGGCAAACTGATCGGTCAGATGACTTGATTGCTGTGTCATTTGACGAATGAATTGTAGATGATTTTCTTTTGACCTCATTTGGAATGGCCATTTTGTCAAACTCACATCTAAAGTTGGTGAAACCGTATAGAAATGTGATACTGTGGGATTTTTACTTCCTGCAACTGTATTTTTCCGATTTTCGTAACTTTACCGGGCCCAAATCAACTCCGTGTTCATTGCAAGCTATGGTGAACTAAGGAGGAATTCTGATTAAAAGCAGAGTATGCCAGCCTTCAATGTGAAGCTGATACTACTTTACGATTGACGTCTTCTCAGATGATTTTTGTCTCCAATGCGCACATTTCATTCCCTCATTAGTTTTCTTTAAAAAACTCGAAACATAACATTTTCCTCTCAACCTGAAAGCAGGCAATAGAACAATCGTTTCATAAATTATACTCATACTACATCAACCATTTTTTGATTGTTTTCAATGCAATAAGTTGTTGATGGGAGCCATTATTGAAAGGAAGGAACCATTCCAAGAACCACGCTTTCTTTGGACGGGAAGCATCGTTGTTTTTTAAAAAATCTTAGCTTAATGGGGAATCATAGAATGGAGCAATGATGTCCGATGAGAATGATAACGACCTGATAATGCATCAGAACTCATGCTTTCTCATGACATGCTGCCTACAGTGTAACGAAAGTTAAGATTACCGAATTGTTTGTTTTAAGCAGATATCTTTAGTATAATTCTGTATTATTTTTATTAAAAAGTTTTTGACACGTATGGGACGAACAGTTTTCTCTGAAACTTATGATTAAAAGTAGATGTTGCGTGAAACAAAATGGTACAATCACTGATATGGTTTGGTCACAACTACTTTAAATTTATGAACACAACTAATGATAAACCCTCATAAATCTGCTGGTAATCTCAAACATGGCAACAAAACTCTAGGATTTTAAACATGATTCTAAGAGATTACAAGATCGGTTGCCCTGCTAGCTTAGTTTTTCCTGAAGTTGCAGGAAAAACAATCTGGGTTGAATCTAATTGAATTTCTTATCGCTCATCATTTCCATTTGCCATTTGTCGTTTGCTAATTTATCTTTTAATTAAATCATTCATATGCCTAACACTTGGAATGCTGGTAAGGGTGGCATTGATAGACAAATTGAACATAAAAGAACCCATGTGTAGCACTACTACAAAAGCACCTCTGAAGTTGTATTGACGATATTGTATTGAACACGTTCCATAATTATTATTTTTTTCCATTTAGAGGTTAACATCGTTCATTCTTTTCACACACATTACAAACATCAATGACAATTACCTTATCTTAATTCCAATAAAGGGGAAGAAGCTCAGTCTAATACGCAGGTCACAGTACAGTACAAACAATTTTGTTCAGTTTTTTGCATTCCATACTATTTGTACAAAGCTCTAAGCAGTAAGTAGAAAAGTTTTTATTGAAAAGCAAAACAGCTTGTTCAGAGCACAATCTTTAATTTGCACCGCTGCTAGTTTATGATATTTGCAGCTCAAACTTCCGACTCTAGAGTATAGAATGCATACGACCTTACTCCATAACTGCAACGAACTATAATAGTTCAAGAATTAAAACAAGATACCGTAATACTGGTTTGAAAAAGAGCCTATTTTTAATAACGACACCAACGAAAACTCTTAGACAATTTGTTCCAGCTCTAATAGACCAACACATACAACAAAAAACCGAACATTCTCAAAACTCTGCTGAAGCGGAGTGAACGCTTTGATAGCAACATCTAAACCAGAATAACCAGAAAGACAACAACATCATCCAATGAAGGGGGATTAAAGTAGATGTTAAAAAAATACTCGGCTATTGAGTCGCTGAAAGTTTTCACTGTGGGGATGAGATAAAATCAGACTAATTAAGATAACAAATTGAGGCTGACGCTACCAACCTTAGCTTGCCCTCAATGTGATTATAAATTTCTGGCTAACTGAGCCAGTGTTGAGATGCCTTCGGTATCAAAAGACTTAAGCTATTTAAACTCATGTCAATGGCTTTTGTTTTGGAATATACATATCTGTATTGATTTGATATACTTAACGATAATCGATAAACTTAAAAAAACAGTAACACATTGAAAAAGTTTTTCACCACTACGTACCATACGATTGTGATACATATAGTGGAAAAAGCTTCATCCAAGATAAACGTGATTTACGCTACAGTAATCGGCTTTATTTTTTCAGGCACTTAGGCCACACATCAATCCTTTAGACCACTTCTCACGCGGAGCATATGGCCAAGGGGATGCTACTACGGTATTGTTTTTTTTTTGTATTTTTACCCTGATTTACAAGCCATCTGACTGCCTTTATCTACCTTTACATTATGTACATCAGGCTTCACGTTTACGATTGACAAAATACGTGACACACTCGATCTCGTGAACATACTTTATTTTTATGCTACAATTGGAGAATATACAAAACCGATAATAACACGTTAAAAAGCTTGTGGATATGTCTAAGGTTGTTCATGAAAGTTTAATCTGGATTTATCTGCGTACTTATGCGACTCATACAAGTATGAAGGATTGTTCTTTGTGCTCCATTACAGTTTTGCCCTATTTTCTCTTTAATCGTTTTCTTCCTAAGAGCATTTCTGCCAGTAAATGTCTTTCCCTTGCTTAAAAAGTGAACGGTAGGAACGGTTTTGCCTGCAGAAACTTTTGGTAGCTGTCAGTTTTTAATAACTGTACGTTTAATGTGAATTCCTTTGCTACAGCAATTTGAATGAAGGAATATATGAATAAATTGAACGAAATGGGTTCACTAAATTCTGTGGGATAGAGATATGGACTGACCCAAAGTCATATTCAATTAAATGAATTAAAAATTACATAAATGATACAGCCGCTACCGGCCAGCTCTGTCGTACGCTCCTCGAACTTTGTCTTGTAAGCCCGATCGTTGGCTTCTGTGCCAATACGTTCAGCTTTCGCTCCGATTCGCTCGTCTTGTTCGTTGCTGAACAAGGTGACTAAACCAAGCTAAACAACTGGCGAAGGTTTAAAGAGCATCGAAGTCAAGGTGTATAGTTTTGGTATCAAACAAATAAAAAATCAAAGACCGTCGTAATGGCAGTAGAATTGACCAAATTGTGTATTTGTTAAAGATTTTTTCAAGTGATTAATGATGCGTATGAAAATTATTACTTCGATCAATTCTACTGCCATTACGACGGCCATTATTTTGTTATTTTTTTGACACCAAAACTATACACCTTGACTTTGATGCTCTATAAACCTTCGCGAGTTGTTTAGCTTGGTTTAGTCACCTTGTTCAGCAACGAACAAGACGAGCGAATCGGAGCGAAAGCTGAACGTATTGGCACAGAAGCCAACGATCGGGCTTACAAGACAAAGTTCGAGGAGCGTACGACAGAGCTGGCCGGTAGCGGCTGTAATATTATTTTTTTAAATCCATTTTTTATTGTAATTACCCAGTTGACGAAAATTCAAATTTTTTGCAACTGTCATGTAGCTACAGCAAGTTTTTCCATGGCAGATTACTGCGACCCTTGCTGGAACTACATGATAACAGCGAAAATTTAAATTTCTGTCAACCGGGTAGGCTCTTGAGATCAGTTAACTAGTAAAAAGTGTCCGTGGTAGACCCTTCGTCTATCCAATCTTTTTCCATCCCACTTCATTCTACCTGCGTTGTTCCACCTAGAGGAAGAAGTAAAACATACCATGTCAAACAATATCAATCAATTTTGATCAAATTTGACATCGGTAAACAGTTTGATCATACATAAGCCTTAACCTTAACGTTTGTTTTTTTTTTAACTTTTTTTAGAAGTGTCCATTGCTTTAAGGATGCTTCACTCTATTTACTTCCTTTTGTTTGATCTCGAGGATAATGAATAAATTGTTCAACTACCATTCACAGAAAACGTAAGGGTATTTTCGTGTACTTACAATATTGTTCTTTTCTTCAGATTCTGTTCATCGATTTGGTTTCGTTCCGTTACGGTCTGATCACAACCGAATAAAATCCATCCAATTGGAACGACAATCGTTTTGTGTGTCTCATTTCTTTGATCCTTGAATTGGTATAGTCTGAGCATGCCACCAAGGTCACCGGGTTTAAAGAAGATTGGTGGAGCGAGTCGATAGAAATGTGTATAGCCTCCCAGGGGAAACGTTGATCATATAATAGAAGAACAAACCGTTACATTGTGGTGCCAGTATTGTTTTCTTGTCACCGTCAAACAGCATTTTTTGGCTGCTAGATACCAATCTACCCATGCTTAAAATTTACGAAAAACACAGTCAATCATTTCATTTCAAATTACTGATCGAAAAACACAATTGATAATACATTTTTTACTCTCAATCACAGTGTGGATTCACCTTAATTTCTTGTCGTCCACCGTAAAGACGCTTTAATCGTCCTGATTGACAGTCAATCACACCATGTTTAAGTGATAACAGCTCTGACGGTGTTGTAAACAAATACACTTTGTTTAACGAATTTGGTTTGGGTTTACGGCATTTTTATTGCTCCGTTCATGTATGAATGATTTGTTGTGTTTTATCAGAAGATTAGGCAAGTATAGTAAACAAGTTTTGTTAGCTAGTCAACGAATCGGAGAGGAAGAAAGAAAGTCCAAAAACCAACTGTCAGCACGTTAAATGATAGAACAAAAGATGCGGCAATAGAACAATATGAAAATTTTAAATAGCCCAGCTGAAAAGGTGTTAATGAAAATGTGTTATTTGAACACTTGCATCAAGAGGAGTATAAATGCAGAAAAATCACTAGTTTACGATCCAAAACAAAAACGGCACCATATGTTGGCAACATTTCTTAGTTTATTGATATTGAATCATTGTTATTAACCTTTGCAAATAGTTTGCAAAACGAAGCTTTCTTCTTGTCGAAGCGTTTTCAAACCAACTTGTTTAAAATATTGCTGTAGATTTCATATCGTTTCAGCAGGATGGTCATTAATTATTATTCGTACTTTTTAAAGTTATCGCTGAGCCTCGCCCTTATAAAGCAGCCTTGAGACGAAAATGTTTGTTTAACTAAAAGGCTCTTAAGAAAGGCCTTACAAAGGAAAAAAATTGGTATAATGAATTTGTTCTGGACTTTGGGTGCAAAAGTAGATGGAAACGTAACATCCGCGTAGCTAAATGGAACAGTCCATTTCAAAATAGTCGTTGGAAACACCGTTTTTCCCCTGATGCTAATTGTAAAGTTAACAGTTGCTCAACTAGGTCCCTAAAACCTTAATTTTATTTACAGTCGTCCCTCAATAAAAAGTCCATCATTGTTATTCTGAAACCATCATAGATTCCTGTTAGGTCGGTTAGCAACGCTTTCGGCAATAGTAATGGCTTACGGATATAATGATTTGCATCCTATATTCTGTATACTATTACGGTGGATAATTTGTTAGCATAGGCTTTCTCTACTTTCCCGTAACCCAATCAGTACATATTTAAATAATAAATCTCTTTTTAGCACTCTTTATCGTAGTGCGTCAAAGCAAGACTTGAAGAAGTTCTAAGTTACTAAGAAACTAGATGATGCTTTAAAGTTTAGTCGTGCGGATTTAATGAAAAAATCCATCATCACCATGTTCTCATTTCTTATTTAGCAGTTAATAAAGGACGGGGTCGATCGCTAACGTCAGTTTAAGAGCCTACACTTTCAACCGCATCACAGCGTCCGAAATTAAACCGAATGTAGTCGCTACATGGATACATTAATTAAATTCTTCTCAGGCAGGAGGTAATCGTATCGCTATAGCAGCACTTAATCCAGGCTAAATTGAGATATAATTATCAGGCCCCACACTAAGCTAGCCTGTTAAAATTTTTATAACGTTCCCGGGCTTTGGTCTGCCTCACATTCCACGCCTAGCACTGGGACTTACCTTGCTTTTCGAACTTGATCGCAATTTGTCGATATCTCACTCCTGTCTATCGCCAGACAGGTATGTTTCGAAGCCTATTGAGAACCTAGAGGGGTCACGAAGGACAATGGTTATTGAAAAACTCATCATCCATAAGCCGTTGCTCCACCAACATTCTTTTAGGCTTTCGTCATGCACAGTAAAAATCTAAAATTATAATTATTTTGCGTCTCGTGAACTGGATGTTTCGGATTGGGCAAAGCAGTGATATTTTTTAATTATAGTTTTATGCAGGTTACTCATAGCATTCCTGAAGCTATTGTGTCCCAGCATGAAACTTTGTTGCTGTTGAAATTATTATTGTTTTCTAACACGTAACATAAGTACTGTTAATATCCATTAGTTCAAATTTTTATTTGTTTCTAGACTAATTAGTAATTTGCAGCTAAATCGAGACTTTATCACTCGTACAATACAATAAATAATATTGACACAACCATAGTCACAATAAAACCCAAAAGCGGGTTTTCTTTAAAAGGAATATTAAACGAATATGTTTTATAAATTCTGAAGCACACTCGAAACACAACAACATAAACTGAGCTACACTTGCTTTCTATATTACATCATTTACATATGTTGATGCATTTTTTTTTTTTTGGCTAGACAAAATTGTGGCATTTTACAGCGTGGGCATACTGTTTTCTTCATTATTTTCCTTCGCTTTCCAATCCAAAATTGTTGTAGTTGACGAATTCCCCCAGATATTAACGCGGGAGTTCTTTGGTTTCGAATATGAAACCCCCTAAACATGACCTCAAGTACGCGGCTGTTTTGTGTATTGTTCTACGGTTTTCTAAAAGACCGCCATCGATGTATAGACAATCACACAATTACTTTATGCCGTTTTTGTGCAGCTGGAAAAATACTTCCAATGCTGTGACAATATTAATAAAGAGTTGAAAGAATTCAATAACGACTAAAAGGAGATCAAATATGTATTCACAATGGAGGCGCCTGGTACGTCAAAAGCAGTTTCGTAAGATGAGTTACAAGAAAATGAAATTAAGCCAGCTTTCGTAGTTAATTCAAGCATTTGCAATTGACTCTTCAATATTCAAATAGCAAACAAAACATCACTTCACGGCAATTCGCTACTTTAAACATGAAAAAAAATGCATGAGTAAAGTAAAACTATATTCCAGAATGTTTCATGCTTATAAAATATTCTCACAACATCAACACACACATATTTTAATGCTCGAACAAGTAATTCCACAATGGGTTTAACCATGAAGGCATTTCTTTTTGCACATAAAAAGTTTAACATAGAAAAGAACGACAATTGTCAGACTATTTATGTTTAAAAAGGACACTATGGTTCTAGTGCATTTTTTTGTCAGAAGTCATGCACAGGAATTACCAAACATTTATCAAAAGTTACTCAAGGATGATGGAATATTTCAACATAATCAACATGATTAAGATGAACATGAACATATAATAGATAAGTATACATGTGTGAGGTTCCCATAAAAAAACCCCAACCCCGTATAAAGAATCAAAGCCTGTGCTCTGTCCCTGTCGCATAAAAGGCAAATAATTCAGTTTATTTAGGAACTGCTGGTTTGGTTTTATTCAGGTTTCCTCGCTTGATAAAACGACTGCCACTATATTCCAAGAAACTAATATTCAAAGCAGACTGTAATATTCTTGATGGTAATTTGTGATTGAAAGGTAGTATCATGTTATGTGCTTATGATTGTACCCTGCCATACAAAAAAGATTTTCATAATAGAAGCATTCCTCATCAACATGCTTATTTTCTTACTATGATACGCAAAGCAAACAAGCTAGACTGTAAAATAGAGTAGAAAAAGTTATACATCACTTATACGTACATTTGGCTTTATTTTTTTAAACTAACTAATTGAAAGCACACTATTCTAAACAATACCTGATCATTAAGTTGTAACCGTAAAGCATATAATTCATGCTGCACACTTGTGTTAAGAATTTATTATGATACAAAACTTTGCGAATTACCGCTGAAAACTGACCATTTCCTAAGCATTTATCCAACTTTTATTTAATAGTATCCTAAAATGTATTTAATGATGATTCAAATTGCATGTGAACTAGAAAAATCTTCACTAGCAAGCTTCTCTCAGCACACTTAGCATGTGCTTATTGTAAAAAAACTGTAGGCAAAGATTATTTCACTAAACTGCACGAAAAAGTTTTTTGTTTGTCAACGCTGAGCTACACTTCGATGGTTATTATTATTAAATGTATTCCGTAATCTCTTCAGTTTTCCACCCCGAAGTTGTCATACCTTCTCCTGCCACTATCACGGCTCGAAGGTGATCTTTCTAATCATGCGACCAATTTAGGATGTCTCGTAGCGCCGAGGTAATTCGATAAAACCGATCCAATCGACGCATGATGGAACCCGTGGGCCGTATAATATTGTTTCATCAGTGCAATAAGTGGTGTGAAACAGCCGCATCAAGGCCGTTGGAACTTCTGGTAGCATTCAGCGGTATTCAGCTTCTTCAGCTCGGTTGCCAAATAAGGAGCGCGTGAGATAATGGGATTACATTTTCCCATCGTATTTTGTGAGGGTAGCGGCTCACTGCAAACAGCCATGCAAAAAACCACCATCTACCAGTGAATCCAGTACCCGGGAAAACTGGTAAAACAAGCCTCTTTGATACGGGCTCATCTTTAGCTTAATAAGAGCCGAGTCTGGCGTTATTGCCACGCACACAGTTTGAATATAATTTATTTGTCACCAGAGATCACCCTCAAGGATTGTTCACCTTCTTGTTTTTCTGCAACTCTTCCGATACTGACATCCCAAAGAATCAACTGATAAGTTTTGATAATCGTTACCGTTAAACTCTGCAATGAGTTGCTGAATTATTTCCGCACCTTCCAAATGCCATCTCTCTCACATTTATTTAATATTTTTGGAAAAATAGTAACAAGTTATAAAAAATAACCACTACAGCTGCCGTTTCTCAAACTAGTGTGCCCTCTATGAAAACAATTATTCATTCTACACGTTTCCTCCTACTCAATCAATTGAATCAACAGATGTAAAATAAAGTCTCTGAAATGCTCAACAAAAAATTACCTAGCTTTTTCCGGAAAAGAAAAATTATTTTCAAATCGGTCAGCAATAAACCATAAACCTCTTTTGCAACCAAACGAACCTGAAATCTCAGATTTTTTCTTAAACAAACCAGTTTAGGTCAATGACTAGTTTTTGCTCCTTGAAAGTAATGCACGGTGTTTTGTTTGCACGCTCTTTTGGATGCTAAGAGACCTGAAGTTTCCCCGAAAAACAACATTACTTGTTCAGTTTTCCCTCGATGCGTCTCAAGTACACACAAATTACACACAAACACAGGTACTGTTTTGGTATACAAGAGTATCCGCTTCCATGCATGCCTTAGCATGTATATTGTAGCCAGGCATAGCAAAAACAAACACTAACTTTTCCGCCTACTCAATCTCGATGGAACGCTCGCTTCTGAACTAAAGAATGGATAGGAAAGTGAGACGGTATCGCTAAACAAAAACCAAAAGGAAAATCTGTGACTCGTTTATATAGAACAGATTTGACCGTCGTAACAACGTCCAAGCGCAACAGGAGACGGAAGTACTACTTAGCCAGAAGCTTTGTTGCACGAACCAGAGGATCCGATGTACGTTTTCCGTGCCCATATTGAGATGAACTCTACACGGGAGTAGGCATGTGTATTACTCAATGACGTCAGCTATCCCGCTGTTCTAGAGACCAACGCTTTTGAGTGAATATGGCAAGGCGCTGGCAAGTGCCGTCTCAAGCCTAGCACAAGAGATTTCCGGAAGTTCGGTCTGATCGCAACAAGAAGGTTGCGATAAACCTATGTGTATGAGTATTCGTTGCTTCGAGCCAATCGGAAGCAAAACAATGCTCCGGTCGATGCAAATAGAGCGCACTTCCGTGAAGTTCAATTCATCCGGTACGTATATGGGTCCTCTTATTGAAAAAGTTGCTTCGGAGTGCTTTATTTTCTATCTGCTCACGTATATAAACAAGGTAAAGAATGTTTTCCGAATCAGGCAATAAACATGCCCATCAATAAAATTCAAATTTTTTTATCGAACGTCTTGACGGTTGGAAAAATTGAAAAATAAATAAGCACTGTGAGCACTTTGTCTAATCAGAATGGAATCAAACATCAGAGCTCTCTTTTTGTCAGAAAAAAGGAGTTGGATACGTGTTTTAAATGAACGCCCTCTTCTTTGTGAACTTTAGAAATATAATCTTTCAACAGTCGAAGAATTGTCATAATTATAGTATTACTTATTATAAGAACATACATTCAACATCAAATAAGCCAACAGTACATTAAAATAGTAGACCATCTTTAAAGATCCATCGCTGGCTTTCCGACTTAAACATATCCTTCCAGGAACGAGTTTTAATCCTTTCGTCTGGACGGACCGCTACCGAACATCATGGACTTCACATAAAGTACTGTGAGTTCTTTTCAAATGATTTAAAATGAGCAGGTTTGCCAGCACGGCAAGGAAAATCACAAAAGAAAAGTGATCCTTTTTTCCCAAGATCTTCCTACAAGTGCCAGACGAACACGAAGTATGCACTAATAAAAAGGACAAAACCCTTATTGACAAGGAAAAACTGATTGCAGTATTAGGCATCATGGCCCTGCAAGAGGTAGTTGCATTGAGCCAAGAGTACGGTCTCCCGTAACAGGGAATATCTACAAAAATGGAGAAATATGGAAAATATGGCGCCATGTGAAAGTATGTCTGAAGTCTGAATTCCGTAGGGAGTAGCTCATTGTGGAATTGAAGCTGAATGCATCAAAAGGGTAAGCTCTTGAAACGACTTTTAAAATTGCCCTGTTACACATTCGGTGAGTCTATTGGATAGGATAAAGCAGTACAAATCAAGTATGCCTTCACAATTATTAATAGAACCAAGAAGGTCAATACTTTTAACTGTGATTTTGTTTTGTTTCGGTTTTGAGATACAATCGTTCGTTTACCTTGTGATAAGTTTATCGCAGTCTATGTTTTGAAACTAAAACTTGTGCAGTTAATAATTAATTAATTAATCAATAATATTACAGAACCCAAACACTATATAAACTCCCAATATATAACAACACCATGTTTCTTGACATAATGAAGGTGTTTTGATCCTTCTTGTCTTGAAGTGAAACATTTTTGAATCAACTACCAGCTGGATTAAAGTGGTACAGAAAAGACAGACCATTTTGGATTATTGTTTATCACGAGTCACAACTAAAGCTGCAATCATCCTCTACGTCACATGAATTTAATATTCTTTACGGCCATTTTATACGCGAAAAACCAAATGAAAGAGCGACTGTGTGCTTGCCACAGACTATCAAATTTCCTTTCACAAAGCGTTTCTTCATCACAAAGTTGATTAATAATCGTTTTTACATGGAAATAGACTAACAAGCTTAATATAAATTTATTTAAAAAAAAATATGCAAATTGAAAACATTTAATAATAAGCAAACTTGTTTAATAAATATTTTTGTACCGGTTTTTAACCTACTTTAATTTTTTCGGATGATATTTCTGTGAAACGAAAAGCAGCCCAACATAAATTACCTTATAGCAAACTTCATCTGAGATTACGAAAACCGAACGTTTCTCTTTTATAACGTTTAATTCCTACAATCGTGCGCCCTTCTGTGAATATAAAAGAATAAACACGGCTTTACGATGTTTTACGACAGTTGTCGTACGGCTGCATTCAGAAGTGGCAATATTTAAAACTGTATTAAGGTCACACCGTCACAAGTGCACAACAGGGGATTGAGAAAAGCATCAAGTGAATGCAAAAAAGCCCTTTAAAAGCCACAAGAACCAATTCCGTATAAATCTTTAATCCCAAGGCAAGTGAGATGTGAAATGAGGAAGATCACTACCGATAAACATAACAACAACTGTTATATTCTAGCCTATCACTTCACTTTTGCCTAGCGCTTCATCATAAACCTTCGAGGTACGAACGTAGGAAATTTAAATCACAAACCAACCGAGGAGTCGAATTGTAAAACATATTTGAAGGTGGCAGTTTCCGACATAATCAAAGAGCTAGTCGTCCCCGTTGCACGTTGCACATTTGGCCATACATAAAGTTAGAGCAATGCGTTTCGTGGTAAATTATGAGAAATGGTGTTTCACAGCACTTTTTGTGAGGAAACTGCCCTGGCGATCTTTTCAAGTAACACCGGGCATGATACAACCATTTTAGGATGGCATTCGCTTGTACCGTTTTTATCAGTCTTTACCGTCCTTACCTTTTTACCTTTTACCTACCCTTCCACCTACCTTACAACAGAACAAAACTATAAATTTGAGGTCGTGGCGCACTCGTGTGTGAAAATGTTATTCGTTATCAAAATTTTGATAATATGAAAACTTTATGCCTTTTGAAGTACGATACAGGCGTCAATCATATCAACGTTGCAGTAAACAGCTCCTCATAGATTTAGACTATTCAGAAACTAACCTTTTTTCACTTACCTTGGCTGACGGTTAATGTAAAACTTAGGATAATCACCACCGACAAAGGTTGTGACCTGTGCTGCAACTAACAGGAATGATTAAACTCAGCCATCCTCAAACTTTTCTTCTAGCAAAACAAGGTACCTTCGTTTCGGCTCAGGTATGCGTGAGTAAGTAGGAGTATATTCTTCTTTTCTGCCATCAACCAAGCAAAGTCTTTTTTCCAATGGGTCGGGGTTTCGTTTGCAGCCGGTGGGCAAGGTGGACGTGTAAAACTTTCCCCATTACCGTCCCGTTAGGTACTCCGATGGAAAGGATCAAAACCAACGTCGTCTCGCATCGTACGGTTGTAGTTTTCTTCGTTTCTCTGTTTTTGTCGTACGCTTGCCAACAAGACCACACTACTCGGGCGGAGATAAATCACGACTCCCGCTGTAGAACATGAATGTGGGACGCCACAGTCACGCCATCGGAGTTTGGCGTTGTCCAACCGGCCGGTGCATGCAGACATGCAACAGTCTTGGCGGATCGGAGAAAATGGGTCGTCTCAGGGACCACGGGATGGGCTAGGAGGTCCGGATTACGTGTCGATGAATGCAAACGATGTTTCTGTGCCTGCCTTCGGTGTACGTCGTGTTCCCCGCCAGGCTTCGGCAAAGCTTTTGATCTCCATTGGCAAGTTGTGAAGGATTACACAAAATTTCTACCACATTCTGGGAAACAGCAACCTCATTCTACACGGTCACAACCGTGATTGTCCAAAACCAGCATGGTCCTTTCAAGTTGCTACCGGCTACTTTGGGCTGTGCTTTGTGTAAATCTCGACCCTGTTGGGCATAACTCTCTACACCGTTCGCACGAGAGTAAAGGTTTCGACGTTACGAAGGAATGTCCTTTTATAATTAGGGCATTTAAAGGACCCGCAGATGAAGGTAGCTTGTGCGACAAATGTTTTGTTAACAGAACAAACTCAACAAGTTTGTTTGGCCATGAATATGGCCTACATAAATCTTATAACCAGACTTAACAATTAAACGCGAACATATTGTAAAAGTCGGTTGACCGAATCCGGAGTCATATTCATATCCAAAAAATGCGCAGACAAATTATAAGCGGATGCCATCCAGAGCAAAGAATCACGAGCACAAAAAATATTTCGACGAAAAGAAACGCATAACAAAGATCTAGATCTGAGGGCTCGACTTGGTGCGTAGAAAGCGATTTCTGATAGAAGAAACAGAGCATCAATTTGGTCAGTTAGTAATTTGTGAAGGAAGACAACCTCGGAAATCGTCCTCCGACGTTCCAACGTGCTAATACCAAGCAGCAGGCACCGAATCGGGTAGTCCGGCAAGGACGCGCCGTTCCACCAAGGAAGACGCGCCAGAGCTACTCGAGTAAACCTGCGTTGGACAGCTTCTAAACGATCAATCCTATTCCTGTGCACAGGTGACCAAACCACAGGCGCAAATTCGACAACGGGCAACACTAAACTGCAGTATAAATATTTAACATCGGGCACATCGGGTCACGTATTTTTTTACACACACGCAACAAAAATCCTAGCATTTGGTTCGCTTTCAGTATGGTAGCATCCACATGCGCGTTAAGGCTAAGCTTAGAGTCTAGTAAAACGCCAAGATCACGTATAACATCACAGCGAGAAAGACCAGAGTCACAAAGCTTGTAGTTAAAACCAACAATTCAAACAGTTCTGATGTTGAAAGCAGTCACTTGGGTCGGAAATAGTCAAGTACAGTTTTAGGTGGTCAGCGTATGGCTTGGGTGACGTCGTTAATAAATAAAATAAATAAGATGGGTCCCAGAATGCTGCCGTGAGGAACCCCGGTCTGGTTTGTAAACGCGTCTGACAAACTGTCGCAGATCTTAACTCTAAGTGAACGTTTTGATAAGAACGACTTAAGCCAATAAACAAGGTCACAGTGCACTCCCATTTTCATCAGTTTCATCAACAGGATGGCAATAATGACGGTATCGAAAGCAGTTTTGAAGTCAGTGTAGATCCAACTAAGTTGTTGAAAGCAGAAGTCCGTGAATTGCACCAAATTAGTCGTAATTGAAGCTGCTCAGGAGCGATGTATACCTGGACTTCACGGAGAAGGTGACAATGAATGAGCAGAAATAAGTCACCTGCTACACATAGCTTTATTTCAATACATCATCAAATAAACCCAAAATAGAATGGTTTAACCTTTTTACATGTTCTCTTTAATATCCCGCGCAGACGCGCTTATGCCTAATGGAAGTTGGAAAACATGTGTTGGGCTGGATAAGGGCTGTCGTTTAAAGGATTCGACTATCAAGAATACGGATCAAATTTTGTTCGCTTCATTCCTATTTAAAAGAAAAAGCCAACAAATCGGAAAAATGGATAAGCCAATCCCCTTGTCAGCTTCCAAAGTGTTGCGTTGGTGACGGCTACGCTGGAGGCACTGGACATGGTACCTTTTTTTAAGTCCTGCCTTCGCAGCCTGTTATGTGTTTTTCGCTCAATTTAACCCCATCACTTCGTAGGTGATGGTTTAAGGTGAGGCGTGAAATCCTCTATAAGTCGGAGCTTCCCTCTGGGAAAGATATGATTTTTGGTGGAGCTCTTGAGCCCGATCAATAATATTTTAACAACAATAATAAGCTTCCAATGTCAAAATCAATGCAAAATGTGGTGTAATATGGATTACAGTCGGATTAAATGCATTGTGCAATGTAAATGCAATGAACAAATATATATGCAGTTTTTTTAAGATTTAAAATTACTAGAATCACTTTCGCTTAAATGAACACTTGAATTCAAATTGAAGTAGATCTTTGCACATTAACACATTATTTTTTTATTTATTTATGGCATTACGGACGTTGCCGTAACACATTGATACATTATTCAATTAATTTTAGTAAAATGTCGTTTATTACGTTACAATTACATAAATAGGCCTCGTTAATACATGAGGTAGATAATTGTTTTTCAGGTTCTGCAAGTGTTTAAGTAGTTAGAGTTAAATCTTTAAAGTAAAATCAACTTTAACCAGGTCTACCACATCTGCAATCCCTTCAATCAAGCATTATCCCTTCCCAAGTCCCTTCCCTTCATAGATTTATTCAAATTTTAATTTAAGGAATTCTTCAAGGTTACGTACGAGTATAGGATCCGTAGGCCCAAGGGCCTGGCCATCGTGAACGCAAAAGCCAAACTAAACCCGGTTATTTACAAACCAACAATTCTGTCATAACCTGTATAGCAAAGGTAGCAGTTTTTTATATTAATTTATCTTTTTCCTCGTTTTCAGTTACACTCCTCACTTTTTATTCGACAGCTTTCGATTTCTGTCCAGCTAGCGTAATGTTTACAGAGCGTGTGAATATCAGGAAAAATCGCCAGTTCCGAATAGCTATGCAGCGGTTCCCTTGGCAATTGAAGTATCCCCAAACCACTTCAGCATTCCGGCTGTAAAGTTTCCCCATGCGCTGTGTACAAGCTTGAGTGCGATCTGTGTTACCAATTTCCGACAGCAGGATTCATTTTGCACACCCTTACGAGTCGTATTCATTTGCTCTGTTTGTCGTATGCATTCAATTGTTCCATTTGCCGGCACTCGCTTGTTTTGTTATTGGGAGAACCCTCACGCTATCTTCTTCACGTGATAGTGATGTTATTTTTCTTTCTAGCTTTTTTCCCCCTCAGCAACATACGGAAGCTATATATTTATGGTCTGATTCTAGTCACCGTCCGTGGTAATAGTCTTGGTGATAAGAGTACCAGCAAAAGCACCATCGCCAAGAGCAGCAGAAGTGGGTCCTAGAAATTTCCTGCCGTCGTTGTCCGCTGGGAAAACGAAATTTTATTCCATCCTGGTGACCTGTGAAATTTTCACCTACACGGTACCGTCTTGAGTTAAGCCATTCGAAATAACTATTGTTCCCAGGAGCCGCTTGTCAGGTTTGTTTCAAATGCGCCATTCTGGAACTGGGAAACGGGAGAGAGTATGCGAAAAACGCCAGAAAAAACTACCCATTCTGGGGAAGGCCGAAGATACTCCATTACTGAATTTCCTGACCTAGCGCAGAGTTGATATTGTGCCCTTATTTCTTTTTGTTCGCAACCCATAGGCAACACTATCCCCTTGGGTTTGCCATTCCTCACGACCACTGAGACACACAGAGCCCGTTGGCTTTAATTCAATACAATTTATTCTGTGTACGTATGCCAATTTTCATTTGTCACCCTTAAGCCATAACCCGGCGGAAAGAACGGCACTAGGGTTGCCGGTGTGCCACATTGGAAGCGGGCCAAAAGTAGGCCACTTTTGCCGTTATGCTACCGCTGCAATGGTAAACTCCTCCTGGGCACCGGATACGCATACTAATGGGTTGGATGTAGAAGGTACTTTTACCTTTACACTTGTCAATTACCATCATCTAAACGCTCAACGTCGTTCCTAGGTTGCTCGGAACACTACTCCGCTAGAAACACTTTCGCGTTTTGGAGATGTCTTCTGGTAATTTAGCTCAAAGCTCAAATTCTCGTCTCACGTAAGATAATGGAAAGGACGTTTGAAAAGAATTGATTGAACATCTTTTTTTTCTTGGTTATGTTATCATTCGCAGGTTTACAAACACTACCAAAGATCTAACAAGATATCAGCCGGGCAACGAAACGTTTCACGTCGGGATGGTAAAAAAAGGATATCGAACGAGTCCGAACCGCTGTGTTAGGAAGCATTTCTCCTAGGACCACAGTACCGAAATCGCCAAGGACATCGTGGTCTGCCACGTCCATGACGTCTTCACATATCAGGCTTTCGGGCTTCTATTACCTACTAGGGTACCCTTGGTGTAAGCGTCGACTTCCACTCTGGATTAGTTATCTCTATCGATATCTGAATTGGACGATATCTGAATTGGACTACAATTAAGCATTTTTTATCACTCTGCTCTTCCTGCAGACTGAACCTAATCACGTCGACCAAACTTGACTCTCTAGGACTCGTAATCAATGGCCAGCAATTCTACCTGTACAGTGAAGACAACATGATAGAACAATAATTATGTGGACTAGATGAAGTCTATCAACATAAATCAAACTTTAGGACGCAATTGCTAGCACAGAGCTAGTATAGTCTTCAGAGTTACAGATTTCTTTTAAGATGGAAATTTGTTGTCGTCTAACAACTAACCAAGCACACACATATTAAGATTTCCTTTTAAGCGATAGGTGATGCACGATATCTCTTTGAAATCATTTAGCAACAAGAAGCTGTCTCCGTGTAGTCTGCATTTTCTTTCTACAGATTTCCCAACTGCATCACCTGAAACTTATTGACGTAGATTGTAGAGTCCTTCTTGCATCCCAGCCCTTCGCAAAGACACTCTAGCTGCCTTGAATTCTTTTGACCAAAACATGGGGTTTAATAAATACACCTTTACTACCACTAGCCAAGCTGTTCGAATTTTTCACCTTGGTTCAAAGATAACCCCTTGGGTGGCGCATCTTCTTGTGGTCTTCTGTTTAACATTGCATGAAATTACCTTCTGTTTCGAACGAAGGTATGTTCATCTGTTTTGCTGTACGAAATGTGTCGGTATTGGAGGTGGGCGTGATTTTGTGCGCTTGTCGGGAATGGAGTCCAATCTTACCCTCTCCAGTAGAGCAAATTTGAGATCTGCATAGAGTAATGGAAATCCTCGTTGAGCTTACATTGTCATTCATTAAGCAGCTGAGGGACTCCGGACGGGTAGGCCAATCATCATTGAAATTCCCTGAATGAAAATACGGATAGGAGCGTGATTACTTGAACGATTAAATCTGCTCGTCTGAGATTTTCCACAATCGGAATGTCGACCGCAAGACTGAGATACAAATAGACACAAACAGGTTAAACGTAAACTTCATCACATTTAACATCTCACACTATCGTTATCGTCTGGTGAGCATTTGACTATACTAGTCCATTCTGACAGCTTTCCCAGTAATCTAATAATAGGCTGCACCTTGTCCAGTTTTCGGAAAGGGCAAACATCAATGAAAAGATCCAGTCTTTAGTAATTGCTATTGTCTAAGGAATCTGTTTATCTTCCTGCAATGTAGACTTTCGGCTTGATTTAGTCGGTGATTTTAACCTACATTTACCCTCGGGACATATTTTAACGGGTTTTAAATAAGCATAAACTTCCAAGACTAACCACTGAAGGCGTTGCTGGAAAGCAAACAGAACCAACACGAAAGGGAATAACGATAAAAGCTTTCCCCGAAAGGAAACTGTTTTACCATCCTTCCCTAAGGTAAAGAAACTCAAACCCGTTCCTCTATTAATGAAACGCTGGCCACGGGGTAAAACCAACCGAAGGACCTGCCAGGATTGGTTGTTGACGAGACCCAGGGTAAGACAGTAAACATTACACCGCTCGTTAAATGGCTCAATCAGCTGGAAGGTACCGTGTTCGACGGAAAGCACCAACAATAACACCCTTTAACGGTGGTGTACCCTCTGCCCTTCATTTCTATTCATTAAAGATAACGTAATGCACACGTTTCGTAGGGAAGAGTATGCTAGGGACCACTAGGTGCGGAGATCAGTATTCCGGTCTCACATGGTTCATATTTAATATTTCAATTAGAGCATATCATAATTCAGGAGAAATTCTTCCGGACCCGGCAAACGATCCCTCCACGGTTGTCTGTGTGCGTTTGTAGGGTGAAGAGTCATCCAATGGAAACTTATTTATGGTTTCCCGCGTTCGCTCACTCGGGGATACCTACAAAGAAGCGCCCTAGTGTGCTCTTGCACCTCCACTATCGTGTGTGGTAAGCAACTTCAAGGAGGAGGATGCTGTGGCTTCATGAAATAATCATAAACGAAGGGAGCGCATGAGATTGGTGGAAAAGGGCAGTCCGCTCAGTCAGTCCTTGAATGGCAGTGCCAAGGGTGAAAAGAAAAGCACTAATGGCACTCTCAGCTGAGTCGGATTCCTGGACGTAGGAAGCTTGAAAACATTCCGCGACTCTGTGGTCGGTCACCGTACGCCAACATTTCCTTACATGGAGGCTCGATTCAGCTGCAGGAAAGAATGTTGCTCGGGAAGCCGGCTGGTGTCCCACCCCCACATACGCTTCGGAACATTTTTAACCCACCTTCGATGTGTTCGCCACGTTCGGTAGCTATATCTAGAGCTCCATTCCCGACATGTGACGCTACAGAACCGCTCATCACGTCAGGAACGGTTAGCTTTGCAGTCAACAATGCTCTTTTCAGCTGCTTTTGAGTTCAAGAGGGCTTTACATAAACCGCAAAATGAAATATAATACGTATCTACACCGTTTCCCCATTTGGCTGTTGTTGGAATCTGTCCAAGCAAAAATGGTAAAGGATGGACGTCGAAAAGCTAGAGTTTAAATGAAATGATGGGTTTGAGCACATAAACAAATTACTTTTCAGTCTTGCTAAATATTTGCATTCTCATTTGTCTGCTTCATATAAACCTTATGTGAGAGTAGAAATTTAAAAAGCAGCATTATTCAGAAGGTTCAATCACCCTTTAAAAGTATTTTCGCGATTATATTGCGAAATAAAAATGTTTTTTAATTAACAATATTGAAGATTAAACAGGCTAAGTCTAAGAGGGTAGGAGAATAAACAATGAGTAAACTACCGCTACAATTTGAACTGTGACAAGAAATATATTTGGTGTTCATTTATCAAGTGTTTTTTTCTTTATCTGATGCACTTCACTATTTACAATAATGCAACATTGAAGTTGTTATCAAAACAAACATTTAACAGATCATAGGTTTTGGTTTTCATTTTGAATAACAGCAGATGGGAAGACAACTTATAAAATTATTGGCGAAACGAATCAGTTAGTACTCATAAGTTAGTAATCAGTACTGATTCCACAAACAAACCATGAGAGTATATTTATTTCAATTATTGAATGTCAGTTTTCCTGTTTGAGAAAAACATAAAATAAAATTAAAAATAAAATCAACGATTATTATTACTAATAGATAGTTGCAGTAGACCCCATACCAAAAGTTTGGTTGACAATAGTTGTAATTTAAACTCTCGGGCTCATTTTAGAATGAACATTTTCATACCGGCCATAATACCACTAAAACTAAGAGATAGCATTAAGCACATACAATGGAAAACTTCCAATTACATTCCCTTTATGCTCCTTTTAACGAAAACTGAAACATTTGAGAGGCTTAGCCGTAAGATGAAACGATGGCTTAATTTAGGCTCCTCGATGGAATTCAGTTTTTCACAGATTCAGTTTCGACAGATCTTTTATAGTAAAGTTACAGTGGTTTTAAGTAAAAGGATTAGAAAATTATCCTAATGCAAGTCGACCGTCGCAGATAGTTATTATTATCTACATCTTTCGGTACCAACATCAAGATATGTGTTCCTCATGTGACTATCGCCAAAACCACAACATAAAGCGGAGTTACAACAACACCTGCTAATTACGAAAATATGCATGAAATTGAAAGGCTTCTAGAGCATGTCCCATGTTGCACTCAATCATAGATTCGACCAAAGGTTTACTTTGCTCTTCCCTTCCATAATCATTAACCCAGATGGTGTCACCACGCTTCGGTCATGGTTTAGAAGCACAAGAGAACACGCTTTCCGAGGTAAGTTTTCTACCGTTCAACCGATTGAATCGATTTGTGGTCATAAAACCATTTCAAATCATCCAGTCGTGCTACTCTCAACTCTTTCAACTGCCCAAAGGACCTTTAGCTGGTGAAAGCCACCAGGAGGCTCCTGGCTTCTCATTCAGAACCTTCTTATAGCTCGAATTGCCACGGACTAGCAACCGCAACGAATACAAACAACCAAACCATTCGAGCCGGGTTCGTTTTCTATTTCACATCAACAACGTACGATAGACCCTGTTGAAAACGAAGCGTTACGTTTTGACGATTGTATTTAGAAAATCTACACATGTCCTGCATTATTTTTCATCCAATGCTTTTTGGAAAGGGGAAGAAGTTTCACAGAACATGGCCAAATTTTGCTTATGATGGCTTACAAAATCAATACACTCTTTCAAACTGCATCGTCATTCCTACAGCAATCTGTGGTGGCTTAGTAAATGATCTGATAAACTATTTTGGGAAGAAATGGTTTACAGAATGGCAAACAAGAAGGTGCGCCCAAGCTTGACTTGATTATAACAGTTGATTACTTCCGAGTACTAGCTAGAGCGAAGCGAAACAAATCTTTGTCCGAAGCATTTGCTACAAGTCACATTAAACTTTCAACGATATCAAATTGAATGAATTTTGATCCGTTCATCTGTAATGATGTACGTTTTCTATTGCAACTGATGCAGCAGCCTGGTGTTTTGTCAGATAAGAGTATTCTTTTGCATTAGTTGTGATCATTTTAACAAAAAATTACGTGAGAATGTTAAAAGGGTTTGTTATACTTACCTTATTTTACGTAATTAAATATTTCTTATAGTTTGGCAAAAATCATAAAATCCATAAAAGCAAGCAATTGTATTTTGTAATTCCTATGTATATCAAATCGGTCCATGAGACCTGCGACAATCTCTAAATCGTGTGAGTTTCTATTCCACCCCAGAACATATAACTCTGTGCAAAATTTCGGTGTATCCTCGACCACAAATAGAAAATATTGTGGAATTAATCCAGCATTGCCGGAATTAAGCTAGCCAAATTTTCCATCAGTCAAACTTTTCTATCAACTAACAAGCGAACGAACACCCACATGGAGCACCTTCTGGATGGCTTTGACATGGAAATCGCCCATTCGAGAGCTATTTACGCTACGATACTCATCCATACTCTTTTATGGTTCAACTAGCGTATATCAGCACCACAACAAGCCGCTTATCGCGGATTAGGGACTAATATTTAACGATTATGTATTGAATACGAGCTTGTCGCTCGCGTGGAAAGGAAATAGTCTCATCGAAGGACGCCACGCGCTGTCGTCGGTGTAGATCGCAACATGTTATGATTTACACCGGTACAGGTAGAATTAATGCTTAAACTGGTTCTAGTATCTTGTGCTATGTTTCTATTTCTTTCTTTGTCTTCTTTCTTTTGAATAGTTCGACAACTTTAATGAAATTTTAATGAACTGTAATATTTTGAATCATTCGAACAATTGTCGTGGACAATTTCCAGTCGACCGCGCTACTAGTCACGGTCACTTGGTCACTTTCACTTTCGACCCGTTCCCTTAGGCCCAAGCTTAGCGATAACCCAAGTTTTACCAAACTCTCCGTTCGTATTTTCCGATCCTATGATACTCCGATTTTATTTTGCACGTGATGCTTTAAGGTTCGAATGGCTTTAAGATCTAGTTCGCTTAAGAATAAGTGTTTTAAAAACAGTATTTTTCTACACCATAAAAAGTGATGCAAAAGTTTGCTTGAAATTAAGTTAAACTTTCTCAGACTCCTCGCTTCGTCTACATGTTTTTTTTTCTCCATTTACAGACGCGCTGAGTTTTGACCGAGACGGCCAGTTTAGGTCGAAATATAATGTGAGGAATGACTGCAATGAAATAGTCGAGGAGCTTAAGCGCCATCAGATAGAGGATTCTGGCATCCTCTACATGGCCGAGCTATCGACTTTAGTAAACCTGTAATATCGCTCGGCAGTTTCAACAATAACACAGCTACACCTGGTAAGCTGTCAACTGGTTACACACCCCGTCCACATTTCCGAATGTTTTACCTAGCTTATACTTTCTGATGTGTCTGCTTTTTCTACCATCCCCAGCCAGCTTCTTTATGCCATGTCCTATAATGTTCTATAACATGGTTTGTCTTAGGTGAATCTACCGGGTGAAATTTGGGTATTTACTTGCATCACTTGGAAGTTATGCTCAACACTTCTACGATGAATACCAAACTCAAAGATAATTCATCAATTGTCAAAGACAACTAATCAATTGTATCACATCATCAGGTAATGATTGCAGAAACCCTGAACTACATTTTGACACACTTTTCGACCCAGATTTGGTTTACTGGAAGTGGTCTCATGAGGCAGAGCTACGCAATCTTACCTCACTCAACCACGATATTGTAACTATCCGCATTTAAAAATGTTGTAACGAGGCGGTTATCCGACCGAGCGCGAAGGTAACCCGGCCGAGTGCGTCGTCGTCTGTCACGCAAGAATCTTCGCCAGGCCAGCGGAAGTCCATCTGATTCGGTATCAACGCGTTCCGTCCGGGCCGTGACTTCGCGACGCCGGAGAAAACTGCGCTTGATACTTTATATACTTGATACTTATTTGATAAATATCGGCCAGGCTAACTTCGCGCTGCCAAATGTAATACACAGAAACATTTGATAGATAATAGAAGTTGGTGAGGTCAGAAAACTAAGCGAAAGATCTCTTATGGTTCAAAAGTTTTGTAACTGTGCAGCCTTGCAGACGTTATCAGTTTGGACAATTTCAATATAAAGTTGGGGTGCTTTTGATTTAATTGTTTTATTATTTGATAGACATTTGTTGGGTTCAAACTTACCAAACCTTTGCAAAATTAATGCATTCAATAACTTATCTGACAGCCGACCATTATATTGCTGCATCAACTTACCAACGTTTCGTAGCAATAGTTACAATCAAAGTTGGCTTATGTTCGTAGTACGTTTACAGCCTATGACATAAAGCGCTCTAGAAAATCATGAATTCGTTTCAAGATGATCAAAATTGTCAGTTTTTTGTGCTGCTTGTAGAAAATATCGGTGCGCTGATGATTTCGCTGATCGACTGTGCCAAAACCGAGTGTCCGCTGATGCTGGAATCGTTCCGGAGATCTCTGCTGCCGGCGTATCGTGCAATGGCGGATTTTCTCGGCCAACCACCACCATTCGAGCGTCAACAGTTCCAAATGAGAGATGCCCCCGCAAACTCTTTTCGAACATTGCCATCTTTGCACGTAAGCAGCATTTTTTCTGGTCTAAAAACAGTGTGACTTATGCTTCAAAATCTATTTTTCAGCATCATTTTCATCCTCATAGTCTCCATCGGACTGGAGCAGAATGCTGGCCGTCGCCAAACATTTCCTTGCCAGATGACCTCACACCGCCGGCCACACCAACACAACACGCGGGAAGCTGTATCCACAGCCCGCTGGGGTACACATCGACCCCCTTGCGATCGCCCCCAGTCGTTCGTCCTAAACCCGAACCGTTTGGGCTCATCAATCAGCTGCTAACCGCGATGCGCACATCCAAGGGCAGCCTGGCTAGCGTTACCGAACAGTTCGCCCATGACCCAATCTTTCGCTCACGGATGCTGGCCGAGTTGGACGAACTGCGGTCACTTCTCGCCATCCAACCGGAACCAGCTTCATCAGGATCCAACGGGCAGGCCATTAGGGCACTGCTCGATCGCGTTGAACAGGCGGAAATGTCCATAACGTCGTTAATCCGCAACCTACAACTGCTGGAATATATTACTCCCCAATTCGATGATCGGACAGACAAAAGTCAAAACGAGTAGAAAGCAAAATAATCCAACTTTTATATGTTTGATACGAAAATGACAGAGCTGGCCTATGTCGTACTATTATCATCAAACCGAATTTACCGTATTGAAATTTCACTTGAATTTAAAGTTGAGCGAACTAATAAATATGTTGGTAAGGTGCTTAAGAACATGTTTTTGTGACATCTCAAACTGGATCAAAACAAATGTGCTTGCAGAAAGAAACCGCAAAACCTGATACATTTCTTATCACCTGTTTCGACGATTCGTTTTGGTTGGACGATTCGTTTTGATACGTGGTCGGACATACATATCCTAAAATGTTTCCGATGTTGACGTAGAATCCGAATACGTGGGACGGATACCATAAACGATGATTTAAGTAACATTGAACCCTTTCAAAATGGAGTATAAACTTTGTAAATAGTAAAGTTACATAAACAAGTGGTGTACGACAAATGTGTTTATGATTGCATCATTACACTTTTTTAAACATATTGATACTTATTTTCGATTAATTTTGATCTTTTTAAACATATATACTTTGAATTTGTGGTACTAATAATTAAATCTCTTCTCTAATTATTTAAAAATATTTTGGTTTTACTGGCATACTCTCAGTCAGTAAAATAACTCAACTATGAATTCGGAAGGGTTTAATATTATAAGCCTTATTTTATTTCGTAATGGGTATCAAAATTGACTAGGAATTATTAGAACGGTCAAGAATGCAAATACGATAGTAAAATTTTATCAAAAAGTATAGGAGGAATTACCCTGATAATGAATACTTCGTTCAACAATTTTAATCTTCATTTTTGGTAAACAAAACAAACCTGGCTATCGTGAATAATTCACATAAAAATAAAGATAGGTTTTTTGTATGGGCAAATAAAACCAGCTGGTAGGCCAGACTTTGCCGACCCCTGAACTGGACTGATAAAATAGTTATGACTGAGTTGTTATGTCTTGATCGCGAGAAAAACACTACCGCACATTTCTTAACACAGATGACCAGGAAGTTACGATAGTACTATTTGACAAACAATTTAAGCTGTTTTTGTAAAATATTACAGTTCTTATTACTATTAATTACTTGCAAGTCCTTAGCATACATTTTAAAGCTATCACAGGGCAGCACTGAGGCTACATAATTGACCTAAAGTAAAAACAAAATGGACCCTAGATTGCTGCCTTGCAGGACTCCAGAGGTACTTAACAATTCGTCCGAGCACTAAGTCCCGATTTTTTGTTAGTAGACACGATACGTTAGTAGATACGACCGAAACCACAAGATCAGACATTCGAGTAGTCCAATCCTATCGAGTTTTTGCAAACAAACAAGCATGCAGCTCAGATATTCCGAAATAAATTCGACTAAATTTTACGAAATTGAGCACTAGGGCATGAACCCATGCTGCTCAAATGGTACGTAGTTTTTCACATTACCGATCAGCGCATAATAAACAATCAGTTCCCAAAAATGGTTAGTGCCAGTACTAACGTAACTCTTCGTGTCACTTTATTTTTGTCTCCTTTCTAGTGCATAGGTATAGCGACAAACGGTAGGGATGTTCGGGACAAGGCCCGTACTGCACCGCTTTAGTAATACAGATGGAATGGCATCAGGGCCTGGACGGTAAGCCATTTTAAGTTTTTTAACGTTGCATATGAGGCTTCAAATATCTCAGAATCCAGCGGTAAACATCTCTGCAATGTCAGCATCACCACAGGCAGGGATCCGTTTGCAGTTCATTTGGTTCTCTAGCTGGCATTTTGGTTTTTTTACGATAAGCTGATGCTGCATTGAATCCTCCGAAAGACGGCAAAAATATGGAACGTTCTGGCGGCGGTCCACAAACTCCCGGAACACCAAATTAGATTGTAACACTAAACATTGGCCCTTTTAACTAGGTCTGTGATAGGGAAAGTTAAAATCTGTTCGTCTAAACAATTTTGAAATCGAGAAATATAAGTAAGGAGATATGTTAATTTGATGGGTAATAAAGTTCTAAATTATGCGAAAGGTAAAACTTTTCATTTATAATTAACCTGCATTACTCCGGCACCACATTTAAGGTAGGTAAAACCGGGCATAATTGTCGACACATTAGCCAATTATGTGTACATGGCAAATTATGGGTATTCTACCTGTTAGTTTTCCTTGACTGAATTTTCCCTGCTGATAATTAGGAAATAATTATATCTAGCCAATGTCAAACACATTCCTCAGAAAATGCCTGAAATGAGCAACAGTTCTATTTTTGTCCCGATAAATGTTTCATTCCCATTCAGCCATGAGCATGGCATAAGCCAGTCAAGGAGCCTTTATCATATAAAAAAAACCGGGATTTGGATTAACCTCTCACAGTTTGATACAGGTTAATCTTCTAACTGGGCTGAAGCTTTGCATTTACAATCATATTAAACTAACATTTTATCAAGCCTTCCTGGAAACAAAACTAGGACAAAAACAGGCTATAACAACACGGTATAAATAAAAGACGGAAGAAACACATATTCGCGGTTTTAAATTCGTTGACTTTTTTCGGAAAACCGCCAATTTTTAATTTAAATTAAATTCAAATCACACGAGCTTTAGTCTGTTAACGACATCTAACCGTGAAAAAAATTAAAGTCCGTGAGTGAAAGCTTTTTCATTCCCGATCCCAATTACAGATGTCACTGCTAAAACCACCCAGCACATTTTTCTGTAGCAACCTTGGCGTAGCTTTGATTTAAATAATATGATATATTTCGCTTGGAAACATTTCAATGTGAAACTGTTCATGCAATATTTCATTACATTTTGAAATGTTTCAATATTTGAATTTTAAATTATTGGTTTTTACGTTTATTCCGAACGGTTGCCTTTGCACAAGTGCTAAAACGAGAGAGTTAAAAAACAATTGTTACAAGTTGTGCCACCTCATTCAAAGAAGATATCAGTGTCCCTTTAAAGCATAGAGGAGTGCTTGTTGACTTGGTTTATTAATTTATAAGAACTATGGCGTTTTGTATCACTCATCTAGTTCAAATAGACATTTGTAAAAGTTCTGGATGATTTGTTTGACAGATTTATAGACTTTGGCTTTATTGTGGACTTCAACATTGATTGGTTCAATGATGCGAAGACCGAAAAATTGAAGAAACTTATGGACTCGGTGTGCCTGAAGCAAAGGGTCAGTGCAGCTACTCGTATTACGAAAAATATCAGGACATTGATTGTCCATGTGCACTACAACACAGACTCATTTAACGTGGTAACAGATGCTTGTGCAAAAATATTACACCATGAAACTTTGCTTTTAAACTTGAATGATGAACGTTGTAGAACAATTAAAAAATAAGTTAAATGCTGGAATAGGTACTCTAAGGAGGGTCTTTGTCAGGATGTCACATTAAGTCTACAGAGGGAAACTACAAATTTCCATGAAGCTGCAGATCTATTGAAGGATACACTAGAGAGTGCTATGAATAGTTTAGTTTATGAAAAGACCGTGGAGACTAAATACTCTGGCAGATGGTATACGTTGGCTCTAGAACGTTTAAAGTGGAAAAGAGAAAAAGTGTATAAAACATTTGCTCGGACTAATCTGGCTTCACATTGGTGTGAGTACTCTAAACTAAGAAACGAGTACAGTAGGTTTTTTAAAACTGCTCGTGAGGAATACTTCATTAGGGAAATAAGCAAGCATCAGGGTAACTGTAGGGAACTTTGGAAACTTCTTAAATCCATCTTAAGCCTGACAAGAATATCACTTCATGCGTGAAGTTTGATAACTGCTTCGAATCCAACGAAGCGGTTATTGCAGGAAGGTTCAACAACTTTTTTAGAAGAGCGATGGAAGAAGAGCGTCATGCTTGTAAACATTTTCAAAAAATCTGTCACAGTATATAAAGTCAGCCGCAAAATTGAGCATACATCTGAAAAGAGAATAGGTTTTTCGGTAAAAAAGTAAATGAGGCCCCAGCCTCAACAGCATGCTGCAAAGCAAATTTATATTATTTAGCTGTCTTTGCCTTGTCGATTTAAGAGCACCTCCAATCTGGTCTCCAATAACTTGGCGTCATATTGGACTCTAGACTCTTCTTGCATAAACATCACGAGCAGGTGATTAGCTCGGCATTAAGAACATTGGGGTTTGTCCGCCGCCTTGCTCAAGAACTGACGGATGCTCAATGTCTGAAAAACTTATATTGTGGCCTAGTTCGCCCAATACTAGAGTATGCGAGCGTAGTATGGAGTCCGAAGGAGGTTACCTGGATCGCTAGGATTGAAAGGGTGCAAAAACTCTTTACTCGTATTGCAGCTCGCCGCATTATACCGAACCATGACATACCTCTCCCGCCCTATGAGGTAAGGTGTCAAATTCTGGGTCTTCCTTCGTTGGAGACCAGGCGGGCTCATACTCAGGCTTTACTGATTGCTGGCCTTCTATTGGGTACAACTGATGCGCCCTCCTTACTCCAACAAATTCCCCTCCATGTCCCTTCCCGATCCTTAAGAACTCGTCCCCCATTGTCTCTTCCCAACCGCCGTACTCGTTATGGTAGTGACGATCCCCTGCTTGAATGTCTGCGACAGTTCAATGCTTGCTCTTACCACTTCGATTTCCAGCACTCCATTTCTACCTTCCGCTCTTTCCTTGCAGCAAATGCACTTCCTTCCTAGAAGTTTTCCTTCCATTTATTTCCTTACCTCATTCACGCTCTGGCTGACTCGAGATATCGAACCTGGTACCATTCTAGCCGTCTTCAATCTGCCTACGTCAATGTAGTTAAGTATTATTATACCTGTGTTAATCTTAAGCAGTATTTGCATAGCCCTAGAGGCAAGCAATAAGATAAACAAATAAACATATAAACATATAAACTAAATTTCCACCTATGAGGTAAAGATTCTTAAAACATATTAAATCTCGGCGAAGATCTCTAATCAAATATAATGCGCTCTGCTACACTCTCTGGGTTATTTTACCACACAGTGTCAAATCTTTCATGGACAAAATAGTTCTAAATACTTGTGTTTTAATAACAATTTGAAAGATGAAATTTCGTTTTGTTATGTTTTCGTAGGATAAAAGAATATGGATAATTATTCTGCGCAACTTTAAGGTTCTTATCAACCCAAAACACCCATTCGCAAATAGCGTAAATGTTATCCACATGTTTATCCGTACCACTGACATAAGATCAGTTTATAAATAAGATATAGCTGCAAATCGGTAGACGGAGAATTTTTTGTAAATTTTTATTCACTTACTACTTTTCACTCATATTGGACAGTAATCTACTAACATAATTCTTTCTTCCCTTTTAGACCAAAAACCTATCAAACTGACGGTTTTGGAAGGGCAAGGAAAAACTTAGCTTTCCAAAGAAATTGTTTTAATATTACTATAGTTTTTATGTTCGATGTTTCATTTATTTATGGGTCAAACTCTTTTTAGAACTCAATGAAAACTGATAGCCATGGCAGTCAACGAGTTAAAAATTAAAAAATTAATATCTTATGGTAAAACAAACTGAAGTATGGCAAAAACTTAAAATTAGTTGTCGCAAATAGTAATAGTTGTTGAAGTAACCATTTTTAATTTATGAAATCTCGATAGCATTTGACTTGCACAACTGGCAATAAAAATAAAAAAAACAACTAAATAAAACTACAATCTTTATTTTGGCACATAACGGACCGGTTCCTACATTCCACGGTGTGATCAAAGCACCAAAGAGCTATCCGTCTAGCTCATAAAATTGTAATGGATGCTCTTTCCGCCCAATTATGCACCAATCGGTATGTAATCGATTCCGTCACAGTCGTTCATTCATAAAGCCACTAGCTCTCCTTTACGAGCGAAGAAGCACCTTCAACACCAAAAGAAAGCGTTAAAACCACATGTGACGTATTATTAGTTTTGGAAACTTTCCACTCGTTTCTCGTCTGTCGACCTCCCCGTCGATTCACTCCCGTTATAACCGCAGGTATGCCAAACCTCAGGTGACCCGTTTGGACGAATCCAGAGCCCACGCACTTTCGAAGGCAATGGAAAATTACAAATACTTTCTCGTCAAATAGTTGTCAACACTGTTATTTCATCAAGAGCGCCTCCGGTTCGTAGCGAAGTTCACCACCTGACTTTAGTGTCCATGTTTACCGCAAGTTTTACATTGTTTCCCTTCGCTAGTTAAGTCATTTCGGTAAAAGAGTAAATGAGGCCCCGGCCGCCATGTTTTCGATCGTGGCTACACCTCTTGTGGACGTTTAAACTGAATGTATGCAATTGGTGATACATTAATTCGTTAAATTCAACCTACGAGTATTTGAACCGTAGTGTGTACCGTTAATTTGGACTACGCAATCAACCTAGGGGTGCGGTATGAGGGGGGCCCACGGGCCCCCCTTATTTCTCAAAACTATAACAAACTCTCTTTTTCGGTAGACCTAGCGCAGTCCGCTCGCTTCGCTCGCTGCGGGCGCGCCGCCGTTTCCAAATCATTTCTTCGGCTAAACTCATTGTTTCATGCTGTCCATCATGTGTGGTATAGTTTACTTACTAGTAACTTAACATGTAAAAGTATATTAACCCGCATTAAACCTCCACTGGGTGATTAGTTTAAACCGTTATGTTCTTTTAAGCGAACCGTTTGCGTTCAAAAATTCGAAACGAATGCATGTGTCGCGCTTTGCATAGCTTCAGGCGCTTAATGTGAACCAGCAGGAAGAGGAGAATCTAGCCCGGGGCCTCATTTACTCTTTTACCGTCATTTCCACTGCTTTAATTATCATTTCAATATAGTAACAAAATAGACATTGCGATACCTATTTCCGTAACATGGGTCTGTCCCTTTTTTGAAGCTGGTTTCATTAGCAAACAGTAAATTAGACATTGGTATCTCATAATAGTTCCCTCACTTTGCTGGTGATATGTAATACTGTCTGGTTGGTATGTTAAGCTCAGCAGCACTCCTTTCCTGCGGAATACTTCCTTGTTAATTGGTCTTAGGTATGCAATGAAAAATTTGAAGGGAATTGAAGTTGAAGAATTCTTAAGTATATGCCAAACCGTAGTAGTAGAAAGGGATTCTAATCTCCAAAGATTCGTTGAGTTGTGTCCCTAAACTAAAGCTCAATCTCAACCAGTACACCGCAAACGAGTCAAACGTTTTCAAAAACACACAAACAAAACGTGAAGCCATGCTGGCCATTAAAGCAGGGTTCCAACTCTTGACCGCAAGAATTGATATGCAATTATCCGATAATCACCGGTTATTACAAATTCAATTCCTTCCCTTCATACCTCGAACCGAGCCGACCGATTTGTCAATTTGTTCTGCTCACGACGGTGTTAATGACGTGCGACACTCTGTCCTTCTCTTCTCCTCTCTCTCTCCTTCGCTCTCTAATGTGCCAGCGTTAATCGAGACCGCGATCATTGACTGACTGCGCTTTGCGAAAAGCGCTCCGTCGGTCATTAAAGTCCGCATAGTGTGCGCAGCATTTAGGGTAAAATCTGTCACCATCAGACGAGGCTTTCTCCTCCGTGTTTCCCACTTGATAGCAACCCGGAACCGAGAGGTTCTACAAAGGACAACAACTCCAACACCTCCCAAGCAACTCCGGGCTGAATGATGGGTTTATCTAGACATCGCTGCTCTTTTTCCGCCATTGGCTTCGCCACCATCCGGTTCTAGACCGGAGAACAGGTCAGGCCAGGGTACATCTGCGATGCAAAAGGTACTATTTATACCGCTTTTTTTTTAAACCTTTTTTGCGCATTTAGTGCGTAATTTATTTGCTCGACTTCACTCGACTCGTTAGACGGAAGCACGCGGAACCGGAGCTGGTCTGGGACAGGGAGAGAGCAAAAACTAATCCACCAGGTGTCTGTCGGTGGTTCCGTGAAGTGTCGAGATTCCGTGTTCCGGGTATTCTGGAGTTCCTGTTTACACACCACCTGCCCAAGTGCTCCGCAATGACGTCAACGTGTGCGTGCACGATTTAGGTTTTTTTTTTCATCTACATCGTATCCTTCTAAAACGTCCCTCGGTAAAGAACGACCTAAAGGATATGGCCCGCGCGCAGTACGTAGGAGAAGTTCGTGGGTCATCCGGTTGGCGGATGATGGCTTGACCGTGTTCGTGCGCCCGTCCGGGTTGGTTGAAATGAGTAGGTTTTTGTTTTCCCTTCTGCTTCTTCGATCTCTATTTCGTGCTAATTAAATGCGCCATACACGGGACCACCACGGGCTGGCGAAGGACGACCATTCTAAGGCTCACGGAAGGCCACTGACTAAGGCGGAATGATTTGCGTAAGCTGCACCATGCCGGCAACACCACACGGACAGTCTAGCATCCAAATGCAGCCATGGACCTTTCGTACAGGGTCTACCAGGAACGGTGACACGTGTAGTTTCCTTCCTGTACGTGACACTCTTCGTGGAACCTATGCCAGATCTCACCATATCCCAAAGGTTGCCTGTGAAAGTCCGTACCGTTTGATGTCTGGATTCAGGGGCAAGGGGACATTGGAGGGTGCACAGGATCTTTACCGTAGCACGTGCGCTCCTCAAATGAACCCGCGGAGGTTGGCGGTGGTTGTGGGGACCAATATGAGGAGGAGAGTTAAGTCGCGCGCGGTCAGACCCGAGTCAGACAGAGGGAAAGGTCGCACGAAACACAATCACCTTTTCGAGCTAACCCGTCACAAAGTACTGTTTGTGTGTGTGAGTGTGTTTGGCACGGTTGTGGAGATCGAGGTGACCGAGGCAGGGAAGTTTCCTGATTCACGAGTGCGGTAGTGCAATTTTCAATAATTAATAATGTCGATAGCATCGATAAGTGCATTGGCTGTGGAATGCAGTCACACGGGTGAGCCCCATGGTCGGGCTCGCTGTCGATTATCCAGGCTATCCAATTCCGTGCCTTCTAACAGCTGGTGCTATACCGGCTAACCTCATCTGGAGCACCGGCCTGCCATAGTTCTATCGGCGATTTCGAGTTGAATCTTCATTACCGCACCGGAGCGTGATCGTGTGCGGATCTTTATGGGGTGCAAGTTATGAGTTATGTAATTCAATTGTTTTTCAGCCTGATGCCTATTGGGAACTAATCCAATGATCGACCACCGAGGGGCGTACAGTTCGTATTGCAAGATGGACCAGGTGCAGCAGTAGATCAACAAGATGCAAGTCAGATTAGAATCTATTAAATTCAATCATGCCACTTCGTGTCCTGTGTATAAACGTTGGAAGACTACCGATCATCGGAACCTACCTAGAGCCACGATCATTCATACAAACAAGACGGTCACTTGCGCGGTCCAGCTGGAAGTCGTGAGAAAATGGTGTCGATGTTCCGCACCGACTCACCTTAAAACTGTACGCCGCATATTACCGTTTCGGCTTTCAAATAAATCGATTACCGCTCGAGCGCTAGGCGTTCTAAATGGTCATTAGTGTCGACCTACAAGTGTCAATTATGTATGCATGGACGTCAGAGGGGGGGAAAAACACGGACACTTACACCAGGTGTGGTTGAATTTATTGACGATCCGTCAACGTTCTACCGGCGACCGTTAGGCATTTCGCTTGTTGTTGTTCAAACACTCAGTAACTCCGTGCCGTGTTTTTTTTTTAGTTTTTTTTTGTCCATCCACGAACCAACAAGAACTAATGTAATGATCGTACGGTAGGGAGTATGATGACGCACTTGTAATGGGATGCAAAGGTACACTCTATAAATTATCCAGTGACGGATATTTGCCAAATGGGATACAGTAAGGTAAGGTGAACCAATATATGTGAAGTAAGCGAAAAACATTGCATAATCGTAATCCAGCCAAGAAATATACCTAAAATATTCATAGTTCGGATCTCTAGCATCACTTTATTACCAAAACATATCAGAATCACAATAAAACTCTCAATCAGTTAATAAGGTTTAAATGCTGGTGCCAAACGTCTCTCGTTAAGTATTATCCTGCTTTAGCTATTTATATTTTTATAGTTTACTTCTCTGCAATCAATTTTTAATCTTGTAATTAAATATTGAATGTCGAACATGAATCATTTGTGGGTTGCAGTATGCAGCAGTCAGCAGAAACTTGAGTTAAATTAATTGGTACAGTGCTTAATAATAAATATGTTTACCACACATGGGTGCATTTCTTTCGCATTCACTCTACTGCATTCTGAACCAAGCGGTGGTGCATAGTATCATCACTAAAGTTTTTGCCTACACAACAAGAATTATGCAATTAAACAGCCAACTCTTTTCTATATTCCTTAAATGAAATAACCAAGTTCGTGATGGATGCGTGTTCGATTGCAATATTTTTCCCAAACATAATTTGTTTTACCTCATCACTATACATTTTTGACGTAAAGTATCCACTTGATAAGTTTTCGACGCGCGAATTAACAGAAAGAGAGATCGAGGGACTATAAAAACTTTTCTTTCACTCACTTGTCATCTTCAACGGCTCATATGAGTGTCGTTTTTATTCGGATCTGTTTTTATTTTTTTTTGAAATTTTTCTTTTCTATCTTACATTTTATAAACTGCCTTTGACGAGCTGTTTCCGTTCCGTCTCGTCAATGTCAATGTAAAATATCCCAAAGGCTTGTATACCAATATTAGTCTTTGGTTGATGCACCTAATATGATATAATTCGTATGACTAAACTCACAATCGTATAATTAGATTATAGTTAAGCGCGATGGAACCACATTTTCTTAAGAAATTGTAAAAGGATTAGGTGTTTTTGTCATATTACACTAAGAAAAAAAGTATGAATAGCTCCCTCATGTGTTTTGGCATTATTCAAAGAATTTCCTTGCCATTTGTCTTTTTTATGTTTGGAATGTTACTTTAATCAGTTTCTTAACTTTTCAGTATTTCATATTTGAAGATTACGCATAAGTCGTCTTTATTCCGCAATTTTTAAACCTATGTTGGGGTAAGAGGTGGGATTCATAATCATGAATATAGTCAAATTGCTAAGGTTTTTGTTTTGGGTTAAAATGATCGAATGATTAAAACGAATGAACGATTTATCACAAAATGCACTCTATTTCCAAAGAACTTGACCTAGATTTTTGAAAGCCACCTCCAATCTTCAACTTGAACTATGTTTTTACTGACATTTCCTTATTATTCCATTTCCATTAAAATTGAGAAGTTTTCCTGCCGATCATTCGGGTGAGCAATACGCCCAAATATGTCTCATACGTCTCAAGGTAATCTCTGCAGTACGAACAACCCACTCATAATTTCAAAAAATGTTTTGTAAAAAACACCCTAGAATGCGTCATAAAGCTCGCTTGTGGAAAAGGAAATGTTCTTCGATCATCTAGCAACGTGTAGGTGCAACTAACACACGCACCAAGTACATTGCAATCGACCTACTATTCAACGCCAATCGCTGAAGGACTCTCCAAGGAAGCGTATGAGATGGTCCTTGCCGAGGGGCCGTTCGAGGGCGTAGATAAACGCCTCCCAGCGGCAAGCTCATCCGGCAGGCCGTTGTGACAAGTGCATCCTTCCCGGGGGTCGGTACGGTGGCAATGGGTGCGACCGTAGGACATGAACTTGAGGCATGAACTTGGCTCACCGGCTCGCCGGCTTTTCACTGTCATTATGCGGCTTTATGCTTAGTGGCGGCCAGACACAAACACACATTCACGTGACGGGGGAGAATGTCCCACGCTGCCGCTGTTTCGTAGGGTATGCGTGTGTGTATTGCGTATGTAGTGCATGAGGCAGCGACGGGCAGCCTTCACTTCGCACGGAACTTGTCTCGTGATACTTGCATGCATCAGAAATGGTAGTAACGTGCCTGTATCTTGCGATTATTTCGGTGAACCATTATTTATTTCGCTCGTATTTTTTGTTTTGGTTCTTGCTCTGCATCACTCACCATGCGCTATTCACACCGTCACTAGCGATCCCGAGGACATGGTCAGTTGCAAATTCGTGGCTGCCAGTTCATTGCCACCACGGCTGTCTGCGGTGATTGCTACGGTGATTTTGGACGCAGCGGAAAGCAATAGTGAACACACGAACAGGCACGACACATACAACAGAAGAAAAAGAAACTGGCACAACACGAAACCCAAACCCCATGTTTAGTCCCGATTACGAGCCCGCACAAGCGTCGAGCCTCTCCAATTTGCCGACTCTTTGGCGAGCTTTAAAGCCATCGCCATTCCGTTCCGGGGTGACAGGCACATGAGAGAAGACTAAAAAGTTAAATTCAATTTACCCGAAGCGAAACAACAATAAAAATGGCGGAAAGTAAATTCGAAAAATTCATCGACCTGATGGAAAGGACTTTTAATTTGAGCGGTGCTCATGATGAATCTAAACATTTTGTATGAGTATTCAACTTTTTTTCGTGTTGGACTTTTTTCCTCAGTCACGATTCGTCCTCCTGCATCCGATTCGATCCGTTCATTGATCATGTCATATTAATCTTCTGCCTTTTTGAGAGGCTTTGGGCTGAATTTGGCTGGCTGACCTTTAGTTCCGCTTATTTTATTATGGCTTTATTCGTCGCCATGCCAACACATTTGATGGCTCGCAAGGGAAGCTGTAGTCCCCGTCAGTTACCGTTCTAAACGTTACACCGTACACGATCGATATCTTGATCGAAATCTATCGATCGTCTGGACTCTGGTACGTGTCCTAGGAAGTCAGCGGGAGACCGTCCTCGATCTTTCATCAGCGCCTAATTGCGAACCCGATTCGATTGCCGGCGTACCGATAAGATATCGGAAATAAACGCAAAGGAACGCACGGCAAACGGTGGCACGGTACACCTTCACGTTCGAGCCGGATCGTGATTTCGTGCAAAGTTGATCCTTGGCGTGGGTTTTGCGATCGCAAGTAAGTCGTGTGCGAAACAGCAGAGGGGAAAAAATAAAGCACCACAAACAAAACAAAACAACCGCAAGGAATACAAACGTTCAGCATAAGCGTGCGGTTTCTATCAGATGTCTGGTGCCTTATGCGGTCACTCGGAAGGTTTTCCGGCTAGGCACACCAGTGGTGTGTGTGTGAGTTTTTTCTTCTCTCCCGTTTCCTATTCGACTGTTCCGCCATGCTCTTGGCGAGTTCAACATTTTACCGAATCAAACAATGCCATGAGACGGCCCAACTTCAACAGACCTAACAATCACATGCCGTCGGTTCCGTGTTCTGTGACGAGGTTTTTCGGGCGCGAGAACACGCGATATTACCACGACTTCCGTTTTGCAGTGTTCCCGGCCCGTAGCCCAACATTCATCTTCTCCGGCAAACGAACAATCAAGAGCGGATGTGCAACACTACCTGGGGTGCATCGATAATTGAGCAATAAATGTCGGGAAAACATTATGAGATCTAGTAGGAGAAGTAAGTAGAAAAAAAAACAAACAAACACACACGTAAACCGACATTACATCGCGATCGCATGTTCGATCGTTTGAAGGAACCGGCCGGTCGGTTCAGCAACACAACCTTGACAAACTCCTACAGATGTTCGCCGGTCAACAAGGGTGCAACACGCTAGCACATGGATAGATTTTTTGTTTGTTTTTTACCATTATTTTTATTGAAATCATCTCGGAAGCAAGACAGACAATCCCTGGCAAAGTTGGCCGGTAAAGCGAATGTGGCGCTGATGATACAATATTTCATGGCTGTGATTAGCATCGTTGTCATCGTTCGAGAGCCCCATTCGGGGCCCACCCGACCATGGCCACTCCGAAAAGGGTTTTTACGGATGGGGATGGATTAATTATCGATCGGACGGAAGGCTCGACGGAGCGCGGAAAATGTTACATAATTCAGAACGCCGCCGAGTGCAGCGATACAATCAGCGTGATTTTTTTTTCTTTGTTTTCTTTTGCTAATCCAACCATCGAGTTATTAATGGCCGCCGCAAAGACGAACCGGTGAAGCCCTTCAAATTTGACACCCGCTCCCAAGCCGGAAGCAACCGCGGCCCGTTTTCCGGTCCCTAGAATGACAGAACCGGTGATCGTGACGCGACATTGCGCTGCTGCTCGGTGCGATTGGATCGTAAAATATGTTCCATTCTAAATCGACAATGCAAAATGAATGTTCATGATAATAATTTGAAGGAAGAAAAAAATAACTACTTGGACGTGAACAATGCCCATTACGAGAGAGTTGATCATTTTCAGCGACACATTAGTGAGGTGATCGGTAATCGCCTGCCGACGATAGGATTTGATTCGCCTCGTTTGCTATCTTGCTCGTGCCCAAAGCGTTTGTACCGAGCGCTTGTTTCCCGCTAGGCCCACTGTGCGCCGGAGATCGTGTAATTATCTTAATGCTTTTGATTGTGGCAATAGTCGTCGATGGGAGATTGGCTTGCTAATTAATCACACGTAGTCACCACCATTTGACTGACAATCGCGCGTTTGTTGGTATTGCTGGCAGTTGGGTTGGGTGGACAGAACCGTGTGTTGGGGCGAGTTCTTTCCTAGACCAAAAAACTACACCACGAAGAAGGGATCGCAAACGACCCATTACATAATGATTCACACTATGGTGAAAGCTTGCTTCCCGCTGCTTCCGACTGTCATAGCCTTGTGGTTTGTGTGTGTTGCAATAAGAGTTTTGAAGGTTAGCAGCATGCTGTTCGTATCAAAGATGTCAACAACAGAAGGAATAGAAATAAAATAACGGTAAAATGAAATAGTTAAAAAAAATAATTAAAGCAAAGAACTAAACAGTTTTCTGTTAATCATGCTTATAACGGTTGTTTCATATCTTTGTTAATTTTTTGGTGCGGATCAACCTAATTGAACCTGCAAAACGAATAGCAACAAAATAATAAACAAGATGATAAATATCAAACAAGTGAAGCAGAAACAGAATCTGAGCACGAAAATATGAAATTAGTAAAGAAAGAAAAAGTGGACGGTGAAAGTATCAATCTTGTCTGTTCATTGCATTTGATTGATAGTACACTCCACGACGCTTAAAATATTTTACCCTAGTTTATTAGGTGAAAGTGTTTTGTTCACAATTGGGGTCAAATGCACAAACACAAATTGAATGTAAAAAATAAATAAAATAAAATTAACTCCAATAATCATTTGAAACATAAAAGCTGGAAAGAAAAAAAAACAATTGCACAAACACACACACACACCATTGAAAGTAATGCAAATTGCATTCGCTCTCTACTTTGTGTATACAATCGGACAAAATGCACCATCAAATCAAACCAGTTCAAGGTTGCCAGTACCTTAAGTTCCACCTTTATCACAAATTCACAAATATGAACATTTTCGGCCAAACGTGTATTGCAAGCTTGCTAACACAAATGCTTGGCAGTATTTCTTTTTTGTTTCATTTATTTTGACGATCAGCTGTGTTTTCTTCTGAAATTAGCAACGCTGGATTAATGCATCGTACCTCTCGATGATCTTACTAATTTTTTTTAAAGATGCTTTTGAAAAACACCGTTGAAATAAAAATCTGAGATGTGTTGATGTTTTTGCAGATATTTTATACTTCAATAGGATAATTGCAAAGTGGACTCCACAAATGTATTGTTTTCGAAAAAGTTGTACTAACTGTCTCACCTTCCCCGTATTTGACCACGGATAATCTTCACTGTAACCGGTAGCGTGCATGTTTCAACAACAGCCTGGACTGCGGACACAATTGACCCCGACACTGAACGCTCTTCTCGAGAAGCTGTAACTTGTGCAGAAAATCGAGGCGGAAACAATGTGTCTCGAGGTGTTAGTCATCGAACTGGTCGACGATTGGATCGTTGTAGGACGGAACCAGAGACGACGGTCCGGGTGGTAGGCAGGAAGTGTACTGCTGTACGGCGGTCTGTGCCCGTGCAGTCACGTAGACCACTCAGAGCCACCCGCAAGCCTATACCCTCCCTCCCCGAACTCAATGATCACTCACCACAACCACCATCGCTGATCAATTGAATTAATGTAAAACAATGGACTTAATCAGCCGAGGGCGAGAGAGGACGGCATGGAGCACGGGGAACGGTGGTGTTCGGAAGCGTTGTTACTAGAATCGGTGGGCCCGTTCGGGCAGACCTCCTGGCACGCCTGACTGAACCGAGCGGCATTGGAGAATGCGGCGTCGGAGTTCGATCGCGCTTGATTTGCGATCAGTCGCGATTCGAATTCAATTTTCCGCTCGCAATGGACGACGTGTCCTGCTTTGATTTTGTTTTTTTTTTTTAGAAGCTAAAGTGTTTAGGCTCTAAAGCCCTCTCACCTTCCGGCGGTTTGTTGCGGTGATATGCCACGATGGTGGCATACAGGGCACCGCATGATGCTCGAGATTGACGTCCGTCGTGACAGGTCCCTTCAGCAACCGGCATTTACCGGCATACGGAAAGGTGGTGTCTATTTTTAGATCACCGAAATCAATTATCCACACATTTTCCAGGTTCTTTAGGCGAAGGGTCGCAATGGAAACACTGTCGGATGCGAAACGTTAGCCAAATTCTTCCAACATTCTTTTCAAGCCCACAGATTTCAAACCGTTTCTCCCGTTATGACGCAAATCGGTAAAACTTTTTGGAAGGAACCTTAACACACATTGTGGAAGGACGGGATGAATTCAGGGATATGAATCATGCCACCGAGGATTGATTTCAATATGATTTGGGAGTACGATCCTCCTTCTAACGATCGTTAAAACTAGTGACGGTGTGAAATCGGGCGCCCTTCGGTTAGTGCTACTTTTTATTGACATTTTGACACGGCCGGCATGGGTATTAATTTTGCTGATGACGTCAGAGCGGTACGAGTGCAAATTATTGCCACGTAAAAGTGTCATCATCGACACCTACAACTTAAAAGCTTTGATTTGATCCTTCCCCTTCCGGGACGCGCCGTCGGACACGGAACGAGCGTGGTGCTACTTTACTGGACCACACAAAGTTGAAATGGTTTTTTCTATCACACGAATTAGAAAAAAAATCAGAAATCCTTCATCTGTCCATTAAGCCCATGTAGTCGAAGCTTAGTTATTTGCTTCTTCGCGTCGTACGCTCCGGTTTCCTTCTTACCGTGCGGGATAACCTTTCCAGCAAGCTGAGCCTAACTCCTCGCAACAATGGAGACACGAACGGGTCGCAACATGGATTCGGTTGGCATAGGCCAAGTACGGACGCGCCGACGAAGGCGACGATGGCAAAAGTTGTCCTCTAAAAAAATCAAATGTCCCCACGAGCTGGACGAGGTGGCAGGAGGATAGCCGGTTTTCTTGTCTTCCGAAAACGCACCGTCTCGCAACTGTCGTTGTCAACCGTAAAGTTTGCCATTAGTGGTGCAGGTTTAGTGGAGATTTCTTTGTGTTGCGTTTGCAGCAAGCAACAAATGTTTTACTGACCAGTTTAGATGTATTAAAGAATGTGTGTGTTTTTTTTCCTGCCAACGCCTATGCACCATTCGCTGAAATTTACTTAATCCTCCCTTCGATCCGACCGAAACGAGATCGGATCCCTCCTATCCTTCTCGAACGATCGATGATTGAATATTTGGCCTCGGCATCGTACAACAACGGCAAGAAGAACCCACCGTTGGCATGTGCTACATTTTGGAGCGCAAGCCCGCGCAACATTACGCCGAAAATATTTCCGTTTCCGCACCTTCGTTGCCTTTCAGCACGGACCGCACCGGGCTACACTTCCTCGGTACCCACACTTTCCTGCGCTTGGAAAGCGGCTTGATTGATTGTCGATCAATGTAAAGTTCAGCGGTTCGATGATTAGCATAAGCCTTAAGCACAACTGGTTTCGTTTTTGTGTGTGCCTTCAAATGTAAGTTCACGAGCGAAGAATTTGGGACGTTTGACAGGTTGGAAGGAAGCACTGACAAGCGTGATGTACCTACTCCATCCGAGCGGGAGTTGGAGGACTGCCAAATGGAGGCCTTGGCCCGGCGAGGCTGATTAATGAGCGAAGGATTCTAGAAGACGACAGAACAAATGATCTTGTCTACAAGATTCTTGATTTGTATTGGCGCCACGGATTCCCCGCAAAACAAACATCGTAGCCAAAGCGCGATCACCCATAACAAAACAGTTTGTATCCAAATCGCTGGATGAATTCCCATTCGATTAGCTCGGATCGGTTGTAACTGGGTGATTTACAATGCGATTTACGACTCGGTTTATTGCTTCCGTTATTTACAGCAGGCTTTTTTTTACATTGCGCTTAGTAGTCTTCTGCCTCGGTCACGATCCTAATCGTGTTAATTCGGGCATGAAGAATACATTTTTCTGTTCTTCAATCTTTACGCGACCTCAACCAGGATATGACTTCAAACAAACATAGACAGACGGTTAAATCGAGACTGAAAAATGATTTGACTCCGTTTACTTTTATTTTTTCGCAAAACTCAAACCCCCCTCGGTTACGTTTTTCATTTTCCGGCTACGAAGAATGCCGTTTGCCGAAATCACATATCGTTTGCGAGTTCAACGCGCTCTAAAACCCGGCAAAGGAATCGTGCCGATCGCGATACTCCGGCAAACACAACTGACCTCGCTTTGCAGCAACACCCAGCCCCTCACACAGCCTTGGTGTACGTTCCGGATTCCGCCATTTTTCCGCCAACATCGCCCGTCGGTCGGCGCAATTGCCTGCCGTATAAATTGTGTTTATGGTGTTGAAATAATGTTTCCGATGAAATGGCAAACAATTCGAGAGTCAGTTCCATTTTGGCTGAAACTTGTCGAACCGTGATCGGTGTCGTTCCATCGTCGACCGGGATGCGATCGTAGCGTTTAGTCCGCCAAGTGCCATCCGCCGAGGGCAAGAGTTAAAAACTCACAAGGCCCCGAAACGACTAAGGCCCGTGACCGACCCGTGACCGAGCGAAATCCGGTTCGAGCCAGCGTTGGAGTTAATCCGACTTTGCGGCCAGCCAATCGTTTCGAACATTCTGGACCCGGGATTCGCCCCAACGATTTCGCCATCGGTGTCGGGCCCGGTTTTTCCAATCCTCCTTCTTCCCAGATCGATCCCGTCATTACGTGATCAGATGGCGACATGAAACTCATACCCTTGCAAACCGTTAAAACAAACACTTTACAGAAACCCCCCAAAAAATCCTTCCCTGATTGGAACATTGTTGCAAACATTTGGCATTTGTTTTGAATGTGTTTAAGCCGCGTCGAGACACATTCTGCCTAACCCAGGCCTAGGACAACCGTGTTCGTGTTGATGCGAACATAAATCATGCGTACGATAAAATCTTTCACAAACCGGATCTGGCCCTCCCATCAATCTGTCTCGTTCCGGGGGTGCAACTTTTGACGATGCCAAACTGAAATTATTAATCTTCCCGTCTTGGGCTGGCTAGTCGATTTCTTTATTCTTATAACTGGTTCGAGACAACTAACTGGATTTTGAAAGACACGTGAAAACACTTTATCATCCGAATGGTTAGAAAAAAAAACAGCTTTCCCAGAGAACCTTCGGCCAAACTGTTGCCAAGGGCAAAGTTGCAAAAATATTGATCCAAATAAATGACGCCTATTAAAGTATAGAAACATGCTCACAGGCTAGTTACAATTAATTTTCTTTAAGATAAAGTTGGTATTGCATTTCAATAACTATTTCTGTAAAAAGATTATTTATGTTGAGATTTATACAACATAAGAATCATATTCTTTGCAACTTTTGGAGTGGTTACCATTTGAGGACAAATACGTGTCACCCCATTATAAGCAATTTCTTGTTACATTAATGTACCAAACTAGTTTTAAAAAGAATCATTGGCAATGTTACATTGCCATTTTCTGAAAATCAGTCGGCAACCTCATCACCTACAATATCATGAGCAACATGTCCTTTAGCAGAAAATTCTAAACATACAAAGGTTACTGTCAATCCAACACTCGAATGTCAAGCTGTCAATTGACTTTATTAGCGTGGCACTTTCATGCGTTCATTTCCATAAATTGATTCGAGGTGTCGTTCTAAATATCACATTCTGATGAAATCTTATACTGGTGTTTGCCTACACCTCCTCTAGTCGGGTATGGAACACGGCTACCATCGACTTTATGATGAACAAGCATATGTTTTGTATTTTTATCATAAATAAGCCATCTTATCTCATGCAGAAAAAAATAAATTAACTAAATTCCTACTCGGTCGTTTGAATTACGGTTGTCGAATAAGATCTTAGAATAACATAACAATTTGTTACAACCATTGCTAGATATGTTCGATGAAGAAATAACCGTCACAGGTAAGAGGAAAATTGTTGCCCTGGCTTAATTTATACATTATTGAAGTTATACAAACCGGAATTAATTTCGAACCATCAAGAACTCAATCGCACTATGCGCCGGTACCCAATTTTGCGGAAAACATCCACCGAGGAAGTGAGAATCACTGGAGCGGATATATCGGAACAAGGTGTAGTCGCCTCGCGATCGATGTCCGTAGAAGGGTAACCCTTAGCAACCGACACGGGCCACCGCTGGGAAATGGGTGTGCGGAGAACGTTACTCAGAGGGCTAGTAATGGCGAGCTTGAACCTTCTTCGAGGCACCGTTGTTCAATGACCAGCAAACCGAGGTTCAGGGCTCCGGCCAAACGAGAGCGGTCGGCGACGGCGGAAGCAACCATCAGATATGCACCACTTCGCGGAGGTTTCGCTCTTCACGACGCCAGCCGTGTGACACAACGCTGGAAAAATGGTTGCGCTACCGACAGCGTTCCACAAGTCGTTTGTCGATGGTCGCTTTTGGAAAGGTACAGGTCGTCCCCGCGTCCTCTGGCTGTTCGCTCCCTGGTGTGCGCAAACCCGTGTAAAGCCGGTCAATGAAAGCGATCATCCATCGTTCACGTGTACAGAGAGGGTACGAATTTCACAATGTTACATCAAAACCGGGTAAACCGGGGCACGGGTGTGGGTCGTTCGGAAGTCCGTTTTGCGCCACTCCCGGTGGGAGCTGAGGTAGGAGCCACCAGCGCCAACTGCGTCCACGAGCGGCGACTGCGAAAGCGGTAATCCGCTAGCTTCTAGAAAAGCCAGCCGACGAGAAGGTTAAGCTGCAAACGGTATGAAGTGAAAAAATAGATCATCTAAGTTTCAAGGACAAGTCCAACGCCAGATCTTAAGCCCCAACACAACCCAAACGAACGCTGGTACCGCTGTCCAAAGGTAGGTTTGATGTTAAAGCACAACAGAACAACAAAAAAGCTGTCAGCACACACGGAGAGCAGTCGTACTTAGCGGAGGCTTAGCAAAACACGTTCGGTACTTAGGCTTGACCCGGCGACGTTTACTACCGGCTTACTACTCGGCGACCGGTCCGCATCATGAGGGCCAGCTTCTCCGGGGCAGCTCACAAACAAACCGTGCGAAGGAGAGAAGCGAGATGATACTGAACGTGTCGCTGTCAGGAGGCAATCCCGACAACCGGCATCGAGCGGCACACCTACAGCACGCCCATACGAACACACATGTAACCGGAGATTGATCGAAAAACACAATTCAATTAACTTCAAATAAGCTGATCGACTTTATGTTTCGTATGACCCGCGATGAAGATAAGAAATTTGTTACTTTTTTGGTAGCTGTAAAAATCATTGAGCAATTTTATATTTCATAACATTACTTACAGGCGCGATCCCCTGGACGTTTGGCAGTTGTTTTCATCGAAAATTTACAAAATAGGTTGACCCGTACACACATGCAAAAGTAGTGGTAATATCTGTAATATTATATGAATGTTTTGACTCTATCGAGAAAGAGCCGGTAGACAAGTTAGAATTACTTTTTGATAGGATCGAAAAACAAAAGCGTTATCGTATCGGTAACGAACGATGCGTTTTTAAAGATGAACCAAAAGGAATAGAAATAAGCATTTTCTTTCTAAAAATCCTGTCAGATAGTACCGTACATTCCAAAACATTGCACGGCATTTCAAAATAAAAATCGTTATTCGTTCTAAAACGAGGTACGTGTGCTTTACACTGATAGGGGAAATAAAATTAAATAATCTTGCTATTCTATTCTTCGAACAAGAATTTTCTGACAAAATTTAGAAAATCAACAAACCATGAAGCCTCCAGCAAACATATTGGTTTTATGAAAAAAAGGAAGTCGTGGAAAAGTGTATGAAAAGATAAAATTTTATCATCTACTAAAATCGTATGAAAAGATGAAATTTTATCATCGACTTGTACAAACGCCCGTTCATTTTATTGCTTAAGGCCCTTATAAGTGTAAATCAATGTAAACTAATAAAATATGTAGTTTAAGTTCAATACAATTCGTGTACGGTCCAGATGATGACAAATTTATCAATACTCAACTTGACAAAATTCAGAATTTACATTTTTATTTATCCTTGCGTTTCGTCGTGTACTAAATGTGTACTAAAAAGATCGCACACTCAGCTCATCTCATCTAGATCGATCTGCACATCCTGTTCCCGCACGGCGTGCTGCATCCTGCCCGGCGAACTGATAAGAAGGCTCGGCTGCCGGGAGCATCCTCATTCGTTCTTCTATCGCCTGTGAAGTGATAACGCTCAGTTTCAAGCTCCGTTGATCGGTGTCTTCCTTGCCTCCGGGTGTGCGCGCGTGTGTGTGTGTTGTGTGTACGTGTGAGCGTGTGTTCGTTTGTGCGTGAGTGCGTTTGTGCGTGTGAGCAAAAGATAGTGTGCTACGGGTATCCTTCAGTGTGACTCTATCGCAGTCAGAACGCAACCAGGCCGTTCGATCTCCTAACTCGACAAGCACTTTCCTTCGTAGCACCTTTGTCTATCTTCCGCTCCGCCACAGCCACCACAAACCGGTCGCACACGCCCTGCGTTAAAATCGTCGCTCGTTTCGTAAAAAGCATCAAATCCGTCAACATGCACACCTCGCCATCCAAGGTAATGGCGTGCCAGGTGATCCAGATCTTCTTGGAAGAATGCGACGAGGTAAGTCACCGGCCATTTTCCTAATTCTCATTGTCTGCGTGCGGCGAGTAGTTTGCATTGGGGTGTCAATAACTCGGGGATGACTAGCGGCTTTTTTTCGACTAAGCTGAGCTGCTCTCAATTTGGAGACCGATCGGCCAAAGCAAATCAAATATGACTTGTTTTTTTTTTTTTAAATCAATCGAATATTCTTTTTTCAACACCGAAACAGCTTAATAGTCACAATATAGGTTATGGGCAGGAGAGGTTTTAGCTAGAATCGAAAAGGTCACCGACGAAACGCATCGGTCCATGCCGGGACTGCGCGTTGGTGAAGCGATTCGGGCCTTTGAACGACTGGCAAAAACGGAACGGAACGTACAGAATCGATGTCTTTCACACACCGGGCTGGGCCCTTGACCGTGTGAAGTGTGAGATTTAAATCACCTGTTCGTTTGCACGTGCACTTGTGTTAGTGTGTGTGTGTGTAGGTATGTGTCGGGTACCTCGCTGTGGGCCACGCAACTGCAGCGGCCGCCGTGTCCGATTGTCGCGCCCTTCGACGCGATCTCGATCGCGATTTCAATGGCGCGCGAGTTAAATGCGTTTCGTATTGCATTGCCGGTTGTGCAAAAAAAAAAACATCGGGAGGTTGCACCTTGTAGCACGTATTCCACGCGGGAAGAGGGGCCTCGAAGGGGGCGAAGGAAATCTATATATTATCTAATTGCAGTGCCACTAATCGCGGCGTTATGGGCTCGTAAATGGCCGCAGAGCGGCCATGCTGCCGGCGCGTACAAAATGGCCAAAGATTCGTTCTGGCCTTCCTCTCCGCGGTGGCCATTGCCAAAAGTGCATGGCCACATGCGGTTGCTCGCTTCGCGCGATGTCGGTCATTGCATCGGGTTGTAAGAAATTTTAATCATTCATTACGCTTCTAGGCTGCTTTGTGGTCGACTGTCATTCCTAGGATTGTTTGTAGAAATTATAGCTCCATAGAACAATACATTTTAATGCTTGTGTTACACAAATCAATCTTTAAGCCCCTTACATTTATCATTGAGATGAAATTACCATGCATATCTCTCAAACATCAAATGGGTTGCTTTCCCTCGAGCACATGTCGTGTTGTGCGTTTTGTGCAATGCCATACTCGAACGGTCCACCTGATGCCCCAAACAATCCGAGCGAAAGTCGACAGACATTAACCTCGCTCCCCTTCGAAACGTCACCGGCAGACCATCGATGCGGGATGACCCAAACACCACAATGGTGTCCAGCCCGGCTCGCCAGGATTCACAAATCTCAAGAGGAAATACACACACACACAGTCACGGGCCGAAAATCGATGCGTCGATAGCACTTGACCGATATCAGCGCCACCGTCCGGGCTGACGTGACTTTCGGCACAACCAGCGTCACCATGATGGCGGACGCACTCGAAAGGTCCTTCCAAGCAATTCCTCCATTACATTACTGGTTGCCCGCAAACTTTCGACCAATTAGCCACGGGTGGAGAGTGCGATGCCCTCAACACCGGGTGTATGATGCGTGCCGGTTTCATGTTTTCGGCTGCTGACACTTTAAAGCACGTCATAATTGCAACCGTACGCTTCGCAGGCAGCGGTACGCTCGACACCTTTTGACGGCCATTTTCATCTTTAACGAGATCGTTTAATACTCGCTTACTGGCATTGTCATCTTCATCGCGTCGACTCCATTGAAATTACCTTACATAATTCGATTATTCAATTGCTGTGACTCGACGCTACTCGATAGGCTTTCGAATACACGCAGTAATAATCGTGTCCCTCGAGTCGACACGGTGGGTTCCGAACAGGTGGTTATGGCGATAAAAGGTATTTGCGGCTAAAGAAACTGAACCAAAATGATTGGAGTTCTATCTGAAAGCACCACTGTTCAATCGGAGATCCCTTCTTTTTTTAGGTCTCACTTGAAGCACGAACGAACGCGTGGGCCAACAAGCAGGTAGTACAATTTCCGTCAGCCACTCCGCGTGTGGGGGGTCTTCTGAGTCGACTAATTACAATAAATCCATTTCAGCCAACACAACAATTACAAGCCTACCGTACCGTCGGGCCATCGTGCCATCGTTTCGGCTGGTTGCTGTTCGAAAGGGCCATGCTGGTTGGGGGGGCGGGAGGAGCCAGAAAATGGAAAAGGGAAGCAACTATCATGCCATATATTTTCCGCAAATATGCACATGCTTCGGAAGGCGACGGAAGGGCCACGAGTGCGGAATGTGCTCTGCCATTTATTGAGGTTAAGTTCAATGACGGACACAACACATTGCGCTAGCTTGTCGTAACGGTGGTGGAAACTTTGATGGCGAGATGACTTTCCGGATGTGTAAGACGTGTCGGACGCGGAGGATTAAGTTCCACACGGTTCTGTAGGGGTTATCTTTTTTTTTATCTCGCTTTGCTTGTGCACTTAGGTGCACTCTTCCTCACATTACCGGATGTAGAGAGAACTAAGTGCGACGTATACTAAGTGTGTAACGGACGTGCATTACATGGTGACAGCTTGAGGTTACTCCATTCAACACTTCCTGCGAACAGGATCTCATTACATCCGTACCGGCACGTTAAGAGTCGGTATAAACGCACACCTAAACTACTTTTAATTATTCATCAGTGGAGTTTTTACAACTTTTAGCAAGTACTGACTCACGCCAGAAGATAAGAAGCCAAACAAACGTTATATCGATCCCAAGGCTGATCGTTACGTCAAGTTACGGAGGCACTCGTTTCCGAACATGAGCTTAATTTAAGGAACATTCTCTCGCTCCCCAACTGGTTTAATCCAATTAGTAATCCAAGCTGCAATTTTCACAAGACTAAGCAGCTTTTTTAACGACGCGAACAACTCTTTACATCGCTTACGATCATGGTAAGTGATCTTTCTTACTGTCATACAGTGGGCAAAAGGCAATGGGTAAGAACAAAGCATACCAACACAAGTGAACGGTTTGTAAAAACATTTGGTTTAATTTTCAACGTCCGCTTTGTATGGCCATTATGCAGTAATTTCGTGCCACTGTACGACTTAATTTCAATTTCGATCGATTTTTCGCTTCCACTACGAGCGACTTAATAAAGACTCCCTTCCTTCCGTTGTGCTCATGGTGGCGGTGGCACTGTTGAGATTTGATTATTTCGTGTTTGTTTTTATTTTTTACCTCGTCCAATTGGACCCAACTCGCAGCTACTTTGAAGTTTTGGTTTTACTTTTGCTCCCTTTTGCTTCTTCGCTTCATTATTCCTCTTCCTCGTCCGGCTGTCTCCTGCGCCACGGCGGTGCAGGCCGGTTGCTTTCGGTTTCGGTTTCGTTTTCATGTTTTATTACGCCGACCTTCAGCCGGATCATGGCCCGTGTACCGGGCGCTTACTCATACGCGCCACACTGTAGGGGCCGACCGCTGTTGGAACCGCGATGTGTGTGCGATGCACAGAGGTGTAAGGTTTGCTGGCGTACCGTGCATTTGCTTCCGATTTGGTGGTCGATTAATCCCGAGCTAATGCGGTGCGACGGAGTCAACGTCTGCGTGCAAGATCACGACGGCTGTTTCTCATTAGCCAGGGCCCAGCAGCTCGGATGTGACGATTTGGGGTGATGGCTCGTGTAGCGATGGTGATGTTATTTTTGGAGTTTCGGAAACCAGCTAAGACGCGCTCAGCTCCAACGCCGCGTTCTCCAAAATCGTGCAACAATGCTCGAGGACTCGGTAGATGAACGCCACGGATCACCGGGCTTATGGTCGATGCTAGCCGAAGTTCAATGTCAGTGTCAGTCCGTCCGTCAGCTCCCCTATAGCATGTGATGACGACGGAGTGAACGACGACGGCGACGACGATGATGATGATGATGGTGATGGTGCTGACGATAATGACGGCGAATGGGAAGTGACCAGCGTTGATCTGATCGAGTCACGTTTGCACGATCGATCGCCAGTCTCCGGACAAGCCGTGCCAAGTGCCAAGAAGCGATACACTCACGTCTGAAACCAGCGGGGCCGACCGAACCTGTCAGCTGGCCTTCCCCGTGGACCGGCGAGCAAAACCATCACCAAGGGTTAACGTACGGAGCAAAGACGGACGAAACGACAGACAGACAAACAATCAACAGGCACACACATCCACACATACACAAACAAACCCTACGAAGACAATGCAAAACTTTGTCTAGTCTATTCCGGGCGCGCGAGATGTTTCGGAACAAGTTTTCGGAAACAACGGAACTGAGAGATTGGACCGGGCGGAACATGCCCAGAAGGTTGCGGGACCTTGGATTGGTCAGCTTTGACCTGGCCCGTCCGGGATCGGGCGCCCAGATCCGCATTCGCGTGCTCTAAACCTGCCCGACCAGCAATATGCGCGCAGGATCGCTCCACAGAATTCAAGAATAAATTAATTAGCCCCACACAGCGAAACGCTCATAAGCACACACAGGCGCAGGTTTGCGTCGGGGGCAAACAAAGGTTTTAGGGGCCAACAAACTGCAATCCAATCCCGCCACCGGAGCGAACCTTCTAGTCAGAACCCTTCCTAATTCTCCCGGTACTTAGCTTGCCCCTGGTTGGCTCCTGGATCGAGACACCCGGCAGTAGCGAGATCCCCTTCTACCTGCAATGCGACCAAAGGGAAAGGATATCTCAGGCGAGCCATGCCTTCACGCGGGTCGCTGGCAATCCTTGGGAGCCGCTGGTGAACCTTGAAAGTTATAGGAGTTCTAGCTGCATGTTCTTGCGCCAATGCGACTGTTTATCCGATCCGGTGGTTGTGCGAAAACGGAACTGTTCAATCGATCAGAACCGCTGCAATTCGCGTTTCTTTGGTAGAGTTCTGAACATCATCATCTGCTTCTCTCGGTTGGGACGAGTTCTCATAAGGACAGACCTGTCCATCGCCGAACAAAACAAAAGGGTGGGTTTTTCGCTGTTGTTATTATCCTCGCGGGGTTGAATGAAGCCTCTTTGTTGAGTTTCCTCCCTGTCTTCACCATTCGCGATACGATCGGTGCAGCTGCTTTTTTTTCCCCACAGAAGCTCATCTAGCTTCAATATTCCTGTGCCTTTCCCCTCTTGCCAGCGTAATGGAAGAGCTAATTGATAGTTCCACTAATCAAAAGATCGTGATTGATCGTGGCTGATTTCATTCAACTCTCAGCCCGTCCAAAGGGCTGCCTTTCCCGCGGCATCATCTTCACCGTACATCAATGGCCATTCATGGATCAATTTAAAGCACCGACCCTACGTGCTGTACGAGCGGGACGGATATAACCGTCAAAATATTGAACTCAAGGAGGAGGTCTGGAGGTTGATAACGCGAAGGAACTTCTCAAAGAACAGCAACCGTACGGCAAATCGTGCGCTACAGCAAAACATCCAGACCACTGTTGCGTTGACCTCCATGGTAGATACCAGGTACGCACGATTAGCGTGTTGCGAAACGCGCCAACACCTCCACCGGGACGTGTGGCTTTGCGTAGCTCATAAAAGTATAATTCGTCGTCGCACTTCTCTAACCGCTTACCATTAGCATATATTCCATTAGGGTAGTTTCCAGTGCAAGCGATCCGTTTTATTTCCCGCCGGACACCTGTTGCCAAGAAGCGGATACCGGGCCAAGAACTCGGCCGCCTACACCACAACGCTGACTAAAGCCCGTAGCTGGAGGAATTTCCGCGATCAACGGCTAGCTCAGAGGTTTTATTTATTTTTTGCGTCGCTCCCATTCCACAACACGCTACGCGATGTGTGTAATCAACGTCAGCGCTAGTTGTGATAAGGTCTGAATCGACTCAGAATGCTGTAATGCGCTAAATGCAGCTTGTTGTACGTGGAATTTATTTTACGAGCGTATCGAATGACGGAACATTGTGCTGTTTCAATTTTAATGTTAAAAAACAACATGCTCCACAGCTAGTGGAGGTGATGACGAGTAATAATCGGTGTCTATTGCATCGGTATTTTTCAATACAGAATCTACAGATTTGCCCTTATCATCTCAGGCTCGAACAAGATCTGACCCACGAGACCGTGTAAATGTACCGATTAGCGTCAATTTTTTCTTTCGTCGACCTTATCAATGGGAAAAGAGCTGATATTGTACTCTGCTTGTCGATCGCCACTTTAGAAAATGGCTTACGTCAACCTCAGAGCAACGAGAAGCTTAAACTATTCCTCCTCCACGCTGTATAAACTAGAGTAAATTGTCATATCGGATGTTGATGCCAACCCTCGATCGATGTTAATTGAAGCACTGCAATGCACTTAGCACTCACAACGGGCAAAACGAAACCTGAACCTGCATTCCCGCTTATGCCGGGTCGGTCGAACCTACCAGACGCGGGTAGTCTGATAGAATAAATCGCGGAACCGGTTGAAAAACAAACGGCACTGTCCACTTCGAAATAACCTTTGTTTGGTATTTCCCAACAGAAGAGCGCACAGATGTACGCCCGATGTGTGGAGTTCAACATTCGGACTCGATCGCGACTTTCGTCGATCGATGGAATCCCCGAACTCAAACACGTGATGACTAATGCGGAAGAGAATTTGAACACAAACCCGCCCCGGTCTAGTGGCGCAACTTCAATGGGAGGGGAGTTTCTGATCTTCCCCTCGTTTCATCCTCAAGCGATTGGCGGCAAAACCCTTCCAGAAGAGAGACGAATGACTTAGTTCGCTGGAAGCAAGCGACGAACCCGTCGAATTTCTGCTGAACTTGTCTGAGCTTGCTACGCAAAGCAGGTGGAGACTTCCTGCGTCAACTGCAAACGATAGGTTGCACTGGGAAAGTTGGAATGGACAAGTTCCTCCTCCAAACGAAAAGGGAACGCGTGGCTCGAACAAACGCAATGGGCCGTGATGCGCTTTGGAATTACCCGGAACCGGTTCTTCAGTTCGGTAGGGTCGCGGTGCGCATTGCGGAGAACTGCTCGAGGATCGACGATCTTCTACAGGTTTGACCGCGCGTACGCATAGAACAAGCGCGGGAAGACCTGTTTGGTGCTGGGACGATGACTGGGGTGGTGCTACCGAATCGGGGAATCTCCGAAGGCTCGCACGCTACGGTCTGGCGCATTTTGCAATGACGTCGACGCGTCCGATATAGTCACGCAGGGGATTCCTGCGCGTTCGCTTGCACCATTACCCATGTGCTGAGTCGCGTGGCGTCTTCTTCTGGCTAACTAAACTACGCTAATGTCATGATCGGCGTTTCGCGTTAGGCCAACACGCTTCTCAGTGCTACCGTTTTTTTTTCTATTTTACGATTTGTGTATTTCTGAACGTAGTTCTTTGCCTCTTTTTGCTCCACCGCTATAAATCATGCGCAAAGTTTTACGGGTCCTTTCCACAGGTTTGTTATGAATCTGATTTTGCTAGCGGTTTGCGAACCCAGCAAAAAAAAGGAGGAATTCGCAAGGTTATACTGCTATATTGCGTCTAATTGGGAATATAATTACGAGCCTTTCGGCGTCCGCTAGCCGAGCGCTTCCTGAAAATAAATACCTACAACAGAAGGATGATGCAAACTTTCATTCCGGAGCATCATCCTGCCCGTCCAACTCATCGATAGCATCCCTTGGACAGGTGGCCCGAACGGTCAACGACGGACCCAGACCCTCTCCGGATGGATAGATAGATACACCTGAGACCTGCCCCACGTCTCTGTTTCGCTTCTCCACTCGTCCACAAGCGCCAAACCAAAGGTCTGAAGACTTACCGTCCGCCAGCGACGTGATCATTTTCACGCGCTTCCACCACAACAACAGTAACAACAACAAAACCCCGAGGCAGGCTCGACGGTGGCTCGTGTCGGGACGTCAAGTAGGGTGCACTATTAAATCAATTACCTCCAACTCCTCGACAGACAACACACTTCTTGGAGGCGCGACGTTAGCGTTCGCGTGAATCTCTTGTGTTGCCATCGGACCGGCTCGAACGCATTGTCGACTGATCGGATGTCGATCAGGGAGCGGTGTAAAATTTTCTTCCCCACCTCCCTGGGAAAGGACCGACCGGCAACTCCTGACTAGACTTTCGCCCGGCGACAGACCTACACCAACCACCGGCGTGCCTTATTGCGATGCTGCAATTTCTGCCCGTTTCATCTTCACATGTTTGCCCGACATTATGCAGAGCTGAGGTGTTTTTAAGTATCTGTTTTTTTCTTCACCACTCACGGGTTCTCTTTTTCTCTTCTGTTTTGGTTTTATTTTTATTTTTTTAAATGTTTTTTTCTTTGTACCTTTCATCGAGCTCTACCGGTTCGTCGAGACGTTGGCCGCTTTGAGGTGGGTTTACACAACACCGCGTGCGTAGTTTTGTGGCCTCGGGCGCGAAACTTGAAATATTTCTTTTTTCGTTCGTGATGGAACCTGCCCGAAAAACAATAAAACTCTTACCCACCGAAGTCTTTTCTCGGCTTCGAGTCCCAAAATCACCCATTTCTCCGTCAACACGCCATCGCCTCGATTGATGTGGCGCTCGAAGAGTAGCATAATTATGATCGTTGCATACACGATCAGTATTTATAGCTCAGAAGGAGGTGAAATTAAATTAAATTAAAAAAACCAATGACTCGCTGTTATCTGTCTTTTAGCGTGAGTAAACTCACTTGAGTGACAGCCGATTGTTGGGAACCTCGCTTCCGTCGAGAGTCTTCTGAAGTTCCATTCGAAAGCCGTTACGCCCGAACAGGTGATCGAATCGGAGAGAAACACGCCGATGCTGTAATAGGAAGGGCGTAGGGCGTAAAAGTTTAATAATAACGCAAACAATAGACGATACTGGTTTGGAAAGCTTTGGCGTACGTGACTGCCGACGTGAAGGTCAGCGCTAAATACACCAAACGTCGGCGTTCTGAAAGATGGCGCTCGCGAGATAGGAACACATTGCGCTCTAGATCATTCCAAATTCCCTCTGATCATCTCCGAGACTCCTCGCACCTAGAGCTGTCCGCCTGTTTCAACCTGGCTTTTCATGAATGAAAGTGTACTTTACACACAATCGCATTTTTCTGAATGAAACGTCCCAGCCGGAATCGGTGGGAAACGTTGGCTGCGAGGCTTGTCTACACTAATTTCCGATTGCAATCGGACTCGAGCATCATGAGCTGCACCGGGCAGTTGTTATTCGTTCGAGCAAAATGCTTAGAATATTTTAGAGGAAAAATCGTTCCGCTAGACAGACAATGTAGAAGCATTGCAAAACTGAAAAATAATAAATGCGGAAAACAACCACTTTTGCCTTCATTCATCTCAATTCCGGTGCGAGTAGGCTAACAAGCACCGGCTTAACCAACTTCTCGTTCCTATTGCGATGCACTTTCTTATTGTTTCCTTTACAAAAACGAAAACACTCGCTGCGGCGATGATGATGAGAACTATGGCGGTAGGAAAGGCAAGACAGAAAAAATCCCCGCTAATAGGCTCGTTCATCGGTTCGATCGAAATCGAAAAGGGTAATTGACGGAGCCGGCGTGTACTTTTCCGTCCCACAATTACGAACGGGTGTGGCAGCGTCGCGTTGCGAGTGAACTAAAGTCAACGGAAAAAGTCACACATGATCGCGAAAATCCAAGATCCACCCACCCCACTTACAGTCATTCGAGGCTGATGGGTGGATGGTGAATTGCAATTCGCTTCACGCGCGAGGTGATTCCATCCAGCTGGCCCGAACGTACGTCACAGCCGTCTCGGGTATGTTTTGGTTCGGCAAAATCCCGGCCCCTTCGCGGGACGTGAATCATCGCGACCACGCGAGCTCTACCTGCACTTCAAGACGCATGAAGACGAAGAGTGTTATTTTTGAAGGAAGTTTTCCGCTCTTACGCTGGGATTCCCCGAGGCGATTGTACTGTAATCATTAGCAGGGTAACCCAAGGGGCACGGTTACAGTGGAGTGTTGGATGGAAGGGTAGCGCTTTGTAGGCTAAAATATTAAAATATCCTCATTTCCGCCCCGTGGCATGGGCAGTTTAATTCAAAAACAGGGAACAGACCATAACAGTCCGAGAAAATCCCGTGTCGCCAGGTGCTTACATAAACACTGGGCGGGTGGGGTACGTGTTTGCCAATTTTCTCATCGTTCGACCCAGATCGAGCGCCTGGGACGCATTGTTTTGTCGGTCAAGTAACGACGCTGTCGGCATCCTGTCCTACCTGTCCCGACCCATGGTTTGATGTTTTCGTTGTGTAGGGCAACATAAGGGGCCGCAATAAAAACGTCTGGCCGCCTCTCCACAATGTCGCTCAAGCGTAATATCACATGTTTTGGGCTTGTTTATCTTCTGTCTAATGCGAAAAGTTTATGACATTGCACTCCAATATTGCAGGTAGCGATTTTCTGTGAAATTTGTCTGTTTTGATGTGCTTAGAAGCTTTTTCTCGATTTGTTAAGTACCTCTCGGGAGTTTGACGCAAAACCACGAGATTGATGGCAACATTATCCAACAATCGGTCAGATTCGATCAGGAGGCTCGGCCTAAATGTGGCGATTTTTCTTGTCGCAGCGTCTCGTACCTGGGATATGTTAATTAAATTTTATTTTGGAACCTTCTAGAACGAGCATTAAGCGTTTGAGCAACGCCATGGGTATAAACATGACGAAATTACAACCCCACAGCTAGACCGGTACTCTTGGCAAATAAAAACAACACTTTGTCACCGGCGAAACCCGCGAACATAACGCCGGAGTCTCGACTTCCGCTTTTCTCTTTCCTACCCTCCGCATGCTGCAGGGAGCTTAATTTTGTGCGTCCTCCGTGCAAGCCGTCCTCCTCGTCAACATATTTCGGTGGTAAACGCACCCCTTTCCTTAGAACGCCGCTTGGCGAACGGGAGGCGAACTGGACAGTCGAAGGAGCTACCGCCACCACCACCACCAGCGATGGACGCCTAAGAAGCCCAGAGATCTTTCAAATCGCAAACATATTACTAACCGGCGTCAAACCTGTTCCCGTCCGGGGAAGGAGTCTCCTTCTCCTGCTCTCTCTCTTTCGGGGTGCCATTAACCGACAGATTTCGGCCCACTGTCGGCCACCACACCACATGACCGCGTCGCCGGCGCGCCATTCCCCTCCTGCCTTGACTGTACTGCGTACAATTTTCCTACACTAGCGCCTATTGCCTTGATAAAGTTTGAAATTTTACTTTTCAGCTATTTTAGCCACAATTCGTTACCAATAGACAGTACTTATAAACCGGATACTTTTTCTCCATTTGTCCACGTTGCATTTGGTGCGTATTGAACCATATAAATCATAACGCTTGTCTGAAACGTACAACAAAATGCGAGCATCCAATGAAGCAGCTAATAAAACAAAACTTTCAGACGTCTGGAAATCCCACAAAATTGTATGGGATTTACGTATCGACTGCAACATTTGAAACCCTCAATATTGGGCTCATTCTAAGTTTCGTCTGGTA